>NW_023396531.1:0-300000 GCF_011125445.2 Fundulus heteroclitus | reverse complement strand
GGGCAGGAGAAAAACATTGACTTACCGTTCTATCAACCCGTTTTCCAGTCTAAGACCTCGACACTCAAGCCATCATTTGAGCTGAACGTTGGTATGTTGTTCCACAGTTCTACCAGTAAACTGGGCGCCTGGAAATCCTCTTGTGAAAGTTTAACAGCGGAAAAGTCGGTCATATCGTTGTATCTGTTGCATGTGTAATGGCTGGCTGCTACGTGCGCTCTCACACTGTTTGCCCTACCTTAGCGGCAAGGGGCGTTGCTCATAAGATGGTGACGTCACGTGCGTGGTACGCCATTTAGATATTAAAATCATACACCAAATAATATTCTAATGACATTAAAATTATAGCCCAATGATATAAAAAAAGTCAAGTCTTTTTCTCAATTTCCGAGTCAGAATGATCTGAATGTAGGAGTCCGAGTCCAAGTTCGAGTCATCAGTGCTCAAGTCCAAGTCAAGTCACGAGTCTCTAAATTTAGCTAATGACTCGGACTCGAGTTCGAGTCTCGGACTCGAGTACTACAACACTGTCTAAGGCGGACACCTGGATTGACGCGAACAAAGGGACCGGGACTATTTGAGACCGGGTGACCAGTCCTTGGACAATCAGATTAAAATCAGAGCCAGAATCAACTAAGGCAGAAACGTTAAGATTGTCCCGGTCTAAAACTAAATTAGCCGTGAGACTGAAACGAGAGGGTCACAAGGAGACTTGGGGGAAGGAATTCCACAACGGTCCGCCGTCTTCCCCACTACAGGTGACGGACCCGATCTTTTGGTCAAACCAGAGAGGAATTAACAAAATGTCCTGCGGCCCCATAATAAAGACACTGATTTTCCGAAAAACGCTGTTGACGTTCCTCTCGGGTGAGGTGTACGCGGCCAATCTGCATAGGCTCGGGGGGGTGACGGCAGCATCGCAACTGGCCGTGGGGAATTAACTCCCTGTGCGAGTGGAAAAGACGGCTGTAAAGGTCTTACTGACCACCCCCGGCCTCAGCTGCGTGGTCGAGCATCCAGCCAAACCGCCATAGCAACTAAACCTTCAAAGGCTTCGGGCTCCTCAATGCGCGCTAACTCATCTTTTAAGGTCTCATCGAGAGCTTGGAAAAAGACAGCCTTTAACGGCTGAGGTTCCCAGCCGGCGGCAGCAGCATAAGTGCGAAACTCTACAGCAAAATCTGAGACTCGGCATCTGCATTGCTTTAATGCAAGTAACGTGCATGACTGCTGCACAGGATCCAATTCAGCAGAAAGACCGTTTTAAATTCACTAATGAGCTAGGTTTTTTGATGAGCGACTGAGATCTCGCGAGAGCTGTGAGCTGTGCGTAAGTAAAATGGCAGCATACATGTAGTTCAAAATTAAATCCACTCAGGTAAGTAATAACCAATAACTGAAAATTAAACAAAGTAAAGTTTAAACATTAACAATTGTCTCATTTTCACGAGAGAGCAAACTGGAAGAAGAGACCTTGACGAGCCTGGAGAGCTACCTGGACGAGTGTTTTGACAACATCGTGATGGGGACGAAAAAAAATCCCGCAGCCACAAACACACCTTCACTCAAACGAACTCGGTCTAGCTCTACCTGCGCTTCAACTTCCACCTTGTCTCCCGACAGGAGCTACAGCAACGTCCTGGAATCAATCGACAAAAAGCTTACCAGCCTGGACGCTCGCCTCGCCTTGGTAGAGGTGCTCCACAAAGAGTTTCAGGCTCTCAGGGAAGCGGTTGAATGGGGTACCGCGCACGTGACGTCACCGTCTCAAGAGCAACGCCCCTTTTGCCGCGTAGGTAGGGCACACAGGAGAGAACGCACGGATAACCCAGCTATTACAAGCGGAACAGAACCAGCGATATGACCGACTTTACAGCCGTTAAACTTTCCTAAGACGATGTCCCAGGCACACGGTTTACTGGTCGCACTGTCGAAGAACACACCAACCTTCAGCTCAAACGATGGCTTGAGGTTCGAGGGCTTAAAAAGACTGGAAAACTGGCCGAGTTGATGAACGGTAAGCTTTGTTTTTTTTTCCTGCGCGGCGATCATGGCAGCGTCGGCCGTTTTTTTTTGTTGTTGTTTGCAATCACCGTTCAGGAATGGGTATATGTTTAATGTTTGTCTCATTTGAAATGTTTTTGAGTAAGCTATCCTGGTAGCAGGCTATCATGTTAGCGCCTGCTACCATGATAGCCTATATGCTGTCATGGTAGCAGGCGCTACTTTATTAACATGTCGGCCACCAAAATACTCTTACCTTGACTTGATGTCGCTGGAATTGGGTCAGGATGTTCTTCGGTTGTGCCCTTTCCTCCGACAAAATGCTTGCTACATATGTACTTGAATTTGGTAACTTTTTCCGGGTTGAACTGTTGTGTAGGCCGACCGCCCCGGTGTACCAAGCGCACACATTTCTCCTTGGCAGTCTTAAAGAAAACATCCTTCATATGCGGCCGATCAGCGTAACTCGAGTCGCTGTTGCACGTTCCATAGCAACAATGTTTAAAAACCATGGTTTTAGATTTGGAAAAAGCAGTCGTTTACCGAGTAAAACCAAGGGTAACGCACGTCTCTTTTACAGCAAAACAGCGGCGGGTTTGCGGAGTTTGCCCCACTGCGTACCACGTGATGTGACGTCATCGTGACGTTGTGTTTCTAAAAATAGCTCGCGCGCGGTACCCCATTTAGCCAAGCCCAGCTGGCTTCTGTTGCCGCGGAGAACGACGCGCTGAGGGGGGAAATCACGGAGCTCACCGAGGGGTTGACGCGGCTGACCGTCGAAAATAAGAAGTTTAAAGAATCCATTCTGGGCATACAGTCACGAAGTATGAGAGACAATCTCGTCCTTGCAGGCATCCCGGAGCGCCAAGAAGAAGACCCCGAGTTTGCTATACGTGAGTTTCTCCAGCAGAAGCTGAAAATACCAGCGGATCAGGTAAAAAACATCACCTTCCATTGCGTTCACCGGCTCGGAGGTAAGAAACTCGATAAAATCTGTCCTCGTCCGATTGTAGCCAAATTTGAGCATTATAAACAAAAAGTGTTTGTTAAAAGCTATGGCCGCGAATTGAGAGGAACGGATTTCAGTGTTAATGACCAGTTTCCTAAGGAAATCCTAGATTGTAGGCGAGTGTTATTTCCAATCAGGAAAAAATACATTAATGATGGCGTCAGAGCTAACGTTGCAGTTGACAAACTTTATATTAATGGTCAGTTGTTCAGGGATCAGAAGATCCCTCCTTGGCTTTATTAGATGCACAAAGGGTGGATTTATAGCTTGTCATGCTTGAAAAAAAAAATGTGTTCGGAACACGGTGATAAAATAAATAAATGCACAGCTCAAGAGCACGTTGGCACGATATGGTTGTTAGTCACAGTTGGGTACACGAGGCATAGGTGATGGTTATTTCTCTTTCATCTTTTCTCACTCTTTGCACTTTCTTAATTCTCTGTCTTTCTTTGTATTATTCCTCTGCTCCTTTCCTGCTGACCAGAAAATCACAAGCACGTCAGATGATGCTACCTGGGTCTTTGTATAACTATTCTTCTGAGGACATGCACTTTTCAACTTCTCACTTTCACCTATGATGAATGTAAAGTTTGTGTCATGGAATGTGCATGGAGCAGGCACCAGGGAAAAACAGCTAAAGATCTCTAACCAGCTTACAAGATTAAAGGCAGATGTTGTCTTATTGCAAGAAACCCATAAATCAGATGCAACTGTAAGTGATCTTAACTCACCTGAGTTCCCCAATGTGTTTGCTGCCTGCTATAACTCTAGACAGAGAGGAGTAGCAATTTTAATCCACAAAAACGTTAGTTTTAAAATATTAGACAAAATTATTGATCCCGAAGGTAGATTCATAATAATTAAAATATCTATTCATAACCAGAAGTTATGTATTGTTAGTGTATATGGTCCAAATGTTGATGAACCCTCATTCTTCCACAAACTCTTCCATGCACTTTCAAAACACGGGGATTGTTCTCTAATTATTGGGGGTGACCTCAACTTTGGTCTAAATGAGGAAATAGACAGGCTGAATACAACAAGGGCTCAGCGTAGTTGGCAGTCATTAAATATAGTCAAACAATACATGAGTGATTTTGGTCTTTGCGATGCATGGCGTTCTCTTCATCCTAATAGTAAGCAATATACTTTTTTTCAAATGTTCACCACTCGTATTCTCGTTTGGACTATTTCTTAATCAGCAGCTCGCTGCCGTCGGACGTTTCAGATGCTGTAATTCATCCTATTGCTATTAGTGATCATGCTCCTGTTACTTTAACCCTAACAAATAAAAAACATAACCCTACAAAACAAGAGCTGGAGATTTAATACATCGCTGCTTAAAGATGAAGAATTTAATACATTTTTCAAAGAAGAGTGGGCTTCATACTTAGAACACAATGATCTGCCAGGCACTTCAGCATCTATACTATGGGAAGCAGGGAAAGCAGTGATGAGAGGTAAAATAATTTAATTATCAAGAAGATTCAGGAATTAGGAGAAAAACTCAAGTTACTAGAAACTTCCCTGGAAGAGGGAAAGTTGGGTAAAATCCATAAAATAAAACTAGAATTAAACCAGTATATTGAAAAGCAAAATAAATTTCTAATACAAAAACTTTGATTAGAAAATTTTTAACATGCCAATAAATCAGGAAGCTTCTTAGCTAATCAGTTAAAAATAAATAAAGAGAAAACGACTATATTTGCAGTTACAGATTCCAATGGGAATACATTACATGATCCAGAATGTATAAATAACACCTTCCGTGATTTCTACAAATCTTTATACACATCACAGATAAATCCATCAGACAATGTCCTCAAGCAGTTTCTGGATAAAATTACACTTCCTAAACTATCAGATAACCAAAGAACGAACTCACCGCTGACAACAGTTGAAGTTCAGGAAGCTTTAACAAGCATGCCCAATAAAAAGGCTCCAGGCCCAGATGGATTCCCTACTCAGTTTTATAAGGAGTTCTGGAGTATTCTGGCACCAACGTTTCACAGAATGTTGCAAGAAATTCAGGAAAATGGCAGATTTCCAGCTAATATGAACTCTGCAACCATCAGTCTTCTGCTTAAGCCAGGCAAAGATCCTATGTTGCCCACCAGTTATCGTCCCATATCCTTAATCAACGTGGATATTAAAATAATATGTAAAGCTCTTGCAAAACGATTAGATAAAGTCACTCCTTTCATAATCCACCCAGACTAAACTGGTTTTATCAGAGGAAGGCAGTCATCCACATACACACGCAGATTACTTAATTTAATAGATTATTCCTACAGTACAAATAATAAAACTATTATAATGTCTTTAGATGCAGAAAAAGCATTTGATAGAGTAAATTGGAATTTTTTATTCGCTACTCTGCATAAATTTGGTTTTGGCAATTTTTTTATAAATTGGTTAAAAATTTTATACAGCTCTCCTACAGCCTGTGTCAGGACAAATAATCAAACATCTTCCAGCTTTTGTCTCCAGAGGGGCACTAGGCAAGGATGCCCACTTTCCCCCTCACTTTTTGCCATTTTTATTGAACATCTAGCAGCAACAATTAGACAAACAAAGGTTATTAAAGGTATAAAATGCATGAATATAGAGCATAAGATTAGTCTTTATGCTGATGATGTATTACTCTATCTTCAGCACTCAAACTCTTCCCTTTCTCAAGTAATTAGATTACTAGAATCTTTCTCAAAGGTTTGTGATTACTCTATAAACTGGTCTAAATCTACGGTACTGCCAATTAATTGCTCTTTCCAAAACCCCTTAGATTTACATTTGCGCTCAGGAAATATTACATATTTGGGTATCACTGTGTCGTCTAAACTTGCGGATTTAGTAAAATCTAATCACATCCCACTTTTAAAAAAGATAGAAGATGACCTGGATAGATGGAAATCGCTTCCAATTTAACTCATGGGTAGGGTAGCTTCGATTAAAATGATGGTCTTACCTAGAATTAATTAATTATTTTCAATGATCCCCAATAAACCATCATCTGACTGGTTTAAATTTCTAGACTCTTCAATCTCTAAATTTCTTTGGAAAGATAAACCACCCCGTATCAGCTTAAAGACGCTACAGAAAACTAAAGACAGAGGTGGACTAGATCTGCCTAACTTCCATAGACTACAATATATCACTAAATGGATAAAGCATAATCCTTTAGACGAGTCCTGGATAGATATAGAACAGAAAATGTGCAATAATATCACGATTTCAGATTTGCCGTTTATTAGCTCAAATATAAAACGGCATACATGCTTTAAAAATATCAATATCAGCTCTACTCTCACAGCATGGTGGGAGTTTCTTAAAATGACAAAGTCATCACTTATCCCATGCAGTCGTACACCCATCTGGAACAACCCTGACATCCTACAAAATAATAATATGATAAACTTTACATACTGGAAGAATAAAGGTATTAAATATCTGGAAAATTTATTTGATGGAACCGAGTTCATCAATTTTTCCAAACTAAATATGCAATATGGCATTAGTAAAAATAAATTTTTGGAATATGAACAACTTAAATCTATAATTAGAAAAAAATTTAAGCATATTAAAGGTGGTTTACAAATTCCAAGTAATATATTAGAGTTCCTAGATTTAAACCCCCCCAAACTACTGTCTAAATCATACAGGACACTGACTAAAATAGATGATTCAGTATCTCTTCCTAATATGAAATGGGAAGAGGATTTATCAGTTAGCTTTGAACAAAACTTCTGGGCTCAGATATGTCTAAGAACTTTCAAATTGACTAGAAACACCAACTTACAACTAATACGATACAAAATCCTTCACAGAGTACACTACACAGGACAAAGATTATTCAAGATGGGTTTGGCACAATCTTAGATCTGCCCACACTGCATAGGCAATCATCCTGATAATTATATTCATGCGTAATGGTTATGCACACCGGTCCAGAGATTCTGGACACAGATATGTAAGGACTTATCAAAGTTCTTGAGTTGTAAAATTTCACCTTCCCCATCAGTTTGCTTGCTTGGTAATTTTGAGGAAAGCCCTCTGGGGAATAAAATAGTTTACATGGTTTTCACTGCACTATGTATCGCAAATAAAACTATCCTCATGAATTGGAAAAGTAAGGAGAATCTCAGTATCAATCAGTATAGAGATCTTTTGTTGGATCATATTAATCTTGAGACAGCATCTGCTTCCACATCTGATCGATCTCTTTGGGCTCCTTTGATTAGCACCATCACTTAGTGGAATGGGGGGTGGTGGCTTGCTTCCTGCAGGGCGCAGTGGCTGGGTGGAGGGGTTCCTGGGGCTCTGGGGGCACTCGGAGTGGGGCGCTTGGTGGGTCTGACTCCAGGGTCTGTTGCCCCCATCTAGGAGGAGCTTGGGAGGCCTACGGGTGGCCTACAGCGCCGCTTGCGTCCTCTCTCTGGGTGGGGCTTTCGGGGAGCGGGGTGCCTATTGGAGTCAGTAGGGGAGCTGGCTCCCTGGGTTGGCTCCCCAGTCCTTTGCTCCCCATCCCCGGACTCCTCCCTCTGCCTGCTCCATCACGCCGCCACACATGTAGGTCCTTGGGGAGGGGGCGTTACTGGAGGTTGCCACTTTCTGGTGACGTCCCTCTCCCCAATTTTATCATGCATTTTAGACACTTTCACTTCAAACATTTTCACAACGCCCATTCATGTAGGCCACGATATGGGGGGGGGGGAGACGTCTGGGGGAGGGGGGGCTTATGTTGTGTGAGCCTCTCTTCGGACGGCTCCCTTCACCCCCTCTCGCATTTAGACATTGAGGGTTCTAAGTAGTTGCTTGGAGGGGGGGGGGGCGCTGGCACCAGCTTCCTTCTGGAGGGGGGGTGGGCTGTGCCGTGCACCCCCTTCGGTGCTCCCAGTTTTAAACACACCTGAGATCAACATGCAACAACACAACATCTGAGCGGGTGTACGGAGGATCGGGGGTCTTTTGCACACCCCCGTTCTCCGATCGCGGCACGGAGTCTGGGGCCTGGAGGAGGTGCGGGCCACTGGGTCCGGGGTCTTGGCGGGGGGCTGCTGCGGGTAGCCAGCGGCTTGCCGGGTCTGGGGCTGACGCCTCTGCTCTCCACAGGAAGGGATGGGGGGCAGGGGTGGCTAGGGTAAGGTCGGTGTGGAAGGGGGTTTATTAGGTATATAATGTGTGAGAGGGGGTTCTGGTCAGGTGGCCCGTACGGGTCATGTTGGCCCCCCCTCTTTGGGGGGCCTGATCCGGGGGGCGTCTGGTCCGGGGGCGGGGCCGGGGGTCGGGCACAGGCAGTCGTATAGTTGAATTGTGGTGACCCCCCCACTTGGGATTTTTGGATGTGAATGTTATGTGGGAATGTGTGTACAGCATCCTTTTTTATGTCTGTGTGTGGTGAGTGGGGAACTAGGGAGGGATGGTGTGAATGAGATTTATTTATTTATTTATTTTTCCTGGCGCATTGACGGTCCTCGGGTTTGGGGCGGATTCCCGGGTGGGCACCAGCCCATTCCCGGGGGCGGCTTCGCGGGGGCGGGGTGCCCCTGGGGCCTCTGGCCCCCAGTGCCCATGGCCAGGGCCACTTCAGAGCGGCTGGCTGCCAGCGGAGCCCACGGGCTTGTCCCCGCGGCTCTTGGGGGCATCGGCATTGCGGTGGCTGGGGGATTTCCTCGGGGTCGTCTCTCCTCTTTCCTTGGGGGGGGGTTGCAGATTTCTGTGATGGCCCCTCTCGGGCGCACTGCTTTGGGGGCCCCTTTGGGAGTCCGGGGTTATGGGTCCCCTGACCCCTGCCTCTGTGCTCAGGGAAGGCGGGTCTTTGGTTCTCCACAACCACTATCGAGCTATTTCCTTCTGTATAATTTTCACCTAAACTAGTGCGCTCTCACAAACTCCCACAGGTGCTGGGTCCCAGGTATTTAATGTTCACTTATATACAGAAAGCCTATAATTTATTTATTTATTTTCTTTCACTTTCTTTTTTCAGGTATCACATTACACATGCCAGCTTAAATAATAATACATATGATTTAGCAATGGTATCAAGGTGTTACTCGATTGTATCTGTTGCTTTATGTCTGTTGGTTGTTGTTGAGCATTATGGCAAAAGCTGTTTGCTCCACTTGTGAAAGCAAAATCTGTCGAGCTCTATTTGGCATTAAGACATCAATTCTTCTTGCCACATTGCTAGACAGGACACTGGAAAAAAATTAATAAAAATTCACTAATGTATTCTGCAAAGGTGCAGCCAAAGGATCTGCAATTGGGAAAGCGAGCCTCAGACCATCATAGGGCTCTGCCCGTTAATAACCACAAAACAAGAGAAATTTTGGCATGATCAGTGGGATAGGTGCGAGGCGAACAATTAAAAACCAATGTACATTGAAAAAGGAATCCACCGCAATCTCCACTGTCTCCAGAAAACTTCTCAGGGCTCGGAGACGAGCTCTCAGGAATCCAGGAAGGGGGTTCTCTCGACCGGTTTTGTAATACCCAGGGAGTGAGAGTGGAGATGCCAGAGCAAAATCTGAGCAGGCTGGGATTCAGGTGACTGGTCCTCAGTGCACGGAGCCAACACAGGTGAGAAAATCCAGAACTCGATGAACTGGAGAAGACAGGAGACAGGATTAGTCCAAAAACAGGGTTTCCAAAAACTCACAGGTATGAAGCACCAGAGGCAGATCTGTGGCCTAGGCATACCACGACGGGGTAACACTCTGGCGTCTTCCAGCTGTCTGCGCACTCCTTTTAAGCCGGAGATGAAGGTTCCCAAATGAGCCGCAGGTGCTACATAAAATTAGGAACATTATGGACAACCCTGAGCATCCTTTTGTTCAGATTGTCATTCAACAACAGATTGTCTTCAGTGAGAAACTTCTCCAGATCCACTGTAAGACAAACCGCCATAGGAGATCTCTACTGCATGCAGCTATCCACAGCTCACTGAAGAAACTCCAATAACATGAGTTACACCAACATTTAATTAAGAATGTATTTTTAATTAAATTGAATAAAAAAACTGAATAAGTAAATACACATTACAGTGATTATACTTTTTTCACACAATAAGTGGTGACATTTGTCCTTAATTCAAAATGTCCCTGCAAAAGTGTTAAGCACAGATTTATCTGTTGTAGTAGCTGTGGAGCTGACCGCATATTCATATTAAAGTTTTCACAGAGATTTTAAGGTGAGTCCGTTTCCTGTTTTGTTGTTGTCATTAAAGTATATCTCTTCCCATTAACCTTTTAAACCCATCTGGTCCGATCTGGTATTAGCAGAGCCACGCCTATTTTATCAGGCTTTAAAAGTAGGTTAGAAATGGTCACATTTCTGTGACAAGGAAGAGGTTTTAAAGACTGGCGACCTATCTAGGGTGTACCCCGCCTCTCACCCATTGACAGCTGGAGATAGGCACCAGCACCCCTCACCATCCTAGTGTTAGGAAATGGATGGATGGATGGATGGATGGATGGATGGATGGATGGATGGATGGATGGATGGATGGATGGAAGGAAGAGGCTTTAACAGAGCTCTCAACTCTCACGCAATGACCGTGTCACACCCGCATTTCCCTGACTTCACATGCACACAGGCTGCACATGGCATTCCTCTTGCATAAAAATAATGGATCATATGGGCAGTGAATGATCTGGTCACAGCACTGTCCATTCAGAGCTCAGTCTTAACCCCGACTACTGCTGAGCTGTTTCGACTTCTTTCATAGCTTGTGGCCATCAGTAATTATTCCTGCTGCAGTTCATGTTAACAGAGGAGCAGAAGGAGCGATTAGAGTTATAAATTATTTTGGTTTTAAACAGTGGTGAAAGTAATCCGGTACGGTCCGGTACTGCATATGCAGGAGCAAAGGGGGAAAACGGCTGCCAGATAAAGCCTTTATTCAGAATCAGTTGTTGTGCAATTACACACTGTTTTAAAGTTATTTAATGTTTAATAAATAACTTTCTGTCTGTTAGGTATTGTCCCGTGAATATAATCTCTAGAGCTGATATCAGGACCATAGTCGAAAGGGATGATTTGAGCACTGGCGTTCTGTTAGCGTCAAACTCTGCACACATGTAGAATAAGGAGTGACAATTTCTCTTCCAGTTTAAGAATTTATTAACAGAAATAAAATGAACATCCAGAGAACATCACTATAGAATGTTGTTTATCTGAATTAACAATATATTTCAATTAACAAATCCTCTCTACAAGGCTAGTGAAACTTAACCAAAGCTACTAAGCAGAATGAAGATAAAAAAAGCTAAGGAACTATGTACACACAACGAAACAAAACACAAAATAAAGTGGTTGATCAGCATCATCAGAATAATTCAGTGATTCCTGGTTCACTGCAGATCTCAGTTAAAGAACCAAACTTCAACTTAAAGAACATGGAATGGAGTTAAATTAGCTTAACTAATTTAGAACAACGTTTGATGTGTTTCAAGCCATTCAAAATTCAAATCCTGAGTTAAACAAAAATTATTTGATGAAATAAAAATTTTAAGTATTTTCACAGTAAACTTCCAGAATGCTTGATTTATTAATGTGATTATACCTCCGGGAGGCTAGGGGTCGCTGTAGCAATCGGTCGCTAAAATCAGCTAATCTAAAGTTATACAAAACACCTTTAAACCGACATTAATATTCCATATTAATGTGCCAATAACGCTCATACTTTTTTGTATGAGGAAAATATGAGCGTTGGATATGAAAATTATCCTTAGCAAGTAATTTAAGGATAAGGATCTTTAGTGCCAATCAGATCCTGGTTCTTGTTATGTCAAAGCAAAAAGATTGTATAAACCATAGGTCTTGATGTGTGGGTCTGAAGTAGACCGTTTCCATTCTTTATCATATAACCATAGTGATCAACATAATTCAACATCACAATATCAATGTCATAACATAAAATCAAACAGGATCATGTAAGTCAGGGGAATAGGGCAGTTTAAAAAATGAATATATTATTAAAAGAGTCCATACGTCAAGAACACAACGTAAAGAAAGCCTTCAGGCTATAGTCAAACATTAGTATAATTGCGCATAAGTGGTTGGCTTAGGGTTCTTTGGTATCTCTCTTCGTCCTCTTCTTGTTCCCTTCCTTGTAGGAGACAATTGGACTGGATGGCAATGTGTGTTTGATTTTTGCTCGGGCAATCAGCAGCACACTTTTCATTTTCCCTTAATAAGCTGCTCCTTGTAGATGGTTTGGCAAAACACATGGCTTTGTTTGGTTTTCTAAAACAGAAACAAAAAGTGTAATTATTGTTCTTATCAAGCTCCTCATTCATTTGTCATTTATTCAAAACTTCCTCCAAGCACTTTCACAACAAGATATTCCTGTTAACAATTACTTAGTTCCTAACTTAAAAGTTCTGCCCGCAATCATGACATCCTGCAAGTAACCTAAATGTATATCCTGCAGTTTTTCTCAGTATTTCTTAACAAAATTCTTTCAAGGTGTGTCTTACCTTTCAGTGTCTGACAGTTGAAGGTTATCTGCAACATAAGTTTATCATCTTACTCATTACATGGCTATTTTTACTCATTACTATGTGTCAAGGCTCACATTATCTCATTCAATCCACAGTCTCAATAAATAATTATATTAAAAACCTTACATGTGTTTTAAAACCCAAACAGTAAACATCTAAGTTTGTTAAAGAGGTACTACTCGGAAGATGTCCAGAAATAAATGTTATTTTAATGAGAAGCATTCCAACATATTTGTCTTATTTTGAAAAGCTCAGCTGAGAAAAAAAGAATGTTTGCATGCCTAAGTGCCCCATGAAGTGGTGGTAAGTAATTGCAATTTTAACATTCTCTGTTGGCTTTAAAAAACAGTTTAATACATTTAACAAATGTTTAATTGATAATACACACAATTACACTAAGTATCCAGTTCACAGCTCTTGTGTTTAGTTCAAACCCTGCAGAAGGAAGAAAAATTAACCAGACAGAACTTAGAGTAATTATCTTACATTTTACTTATTATTATTGTGTATCCTACAGTATTTTCTGAGGTCACAGTGTTTATGAAATTACATCACCCACTGATCCGTAAATCCTCAGTTTATGTTTGTGCAGCAGATTAGTCGTCTCAATAAAGTCTTCAAATCTTCAAATATTGAACTATTTTTTGCTCAGGATACCAGAATTTGTATAATCCTCTAATTTAGTTTCTTAACTGCAGCATTGAAGAAAGCTAAAAACACAGCAGTTTTCAAAAAACACCAAAATGTGTACAAGAGAGTATCTAAAATGTGAGACTGTATTTCTGAATGTACTTTAGGCTTATCCTATGTGTCTTTCCAAACCCTGAGACTGGAAAGGTTTTTGTGTCTTTATAGTTTTATAGTTTTATTTATTTGTTTTATATAGTTATGTTAAACGCTATAAAGACTCATTTAAAAGTGTTGGAAAACAGTCAACATTTTCCTCACACCAGGAGTCACCTGACCCTGGAAGTCAGCTTCTGCTCACTAACACAATAGATATGTTTTGCTGGAAGCCACGCAACAAGCTCAATCTTAGTAGTTGAACACAGACCATAGTTGAACACAATCCTTATTCTGAGCATTTAAGTTAAATTATAAGTCAACTTTTTTTTACTTACAGACATCAAATAAATCACAAAACATAACATCTTAGCCACTTTGGATATTTTCTTCCTCACACTATTACAGATAATAGGCTGTTTTTTTAAATACCGGTAGCTTACATCTGTTTATACATTTTACGTTATATTTGTTTCCTGATCGTATATCATTCTGATGAGTCACAAACATTGGTTCTTAATTAAAATCAATACAGAGCGTGACAGTAAGACACCAATAAATGTAGACATCCGAAGGAAAGACGCGTTTTTAAGACATTAGACAGTTTAGTTGTATTACAAATCATGCAAATGGAACTCTAAAGCACACACTTACGTGCATTTTTTTGTGTGTGTTCTTAGATGAATAGACTAAGGTTCGCTTATCTGGAACAAACTTCCAGAAAACTGTAAAAGTGCGGAAAGCCTGAGTTCTTTTAAATCAAGATTAAAAACATGTTCTGTTTAAAATTGCCTTTGACTGTTTTAGTTAAACAGTTTTACTGTTTTTAATGTTCTTTTTTGTTACTACATTCTATCCCTACTTGCTTTTATTCTATTTTCTATCTACATTTTATTATTTTGCTATATCTTAATCATGTAAAGCACTTTGTATTGTCTTGTACTGAATTGTGCTATATAAATAAATTTGCCTTGCCTTGCCTTGCCTAAGGTTAACGGCATATCTTTAATATCAGATGAACAAGGCATTCATTGAATCGTTCAAACAGAAGGACGATATTACAAATTGCAAAACATCTATTCAAGGTTCAGTAACATATCGGTTTCAATGTTTTCTCTATTTAACTACAAATAAAAAATATGTTGATCGTTTATTTACTGTATACACAGTAGAGCTTTCCGAGTTTCAGCTTTATCTACACCTTCAACTTGTATGTTAGACCGAATCCAAACTAAGTTATTTAAGAAAGTATTCCCTTTGATTAATGCCCCCATTAATCTCTTAAGCCTCCCTGGTAAGGTCTATTCCGGGGTTCTGGAAAGGAGGGTCCGTCGGATAGTTGAATCTCAGATTCAGGAAGAGCAGTGAGGTTTTCGTCCTAGCCGTGGAACACTGGATCAGCTCTACACCCTCGGCAGGATCCTGGAGGGTGCATGAGAGTCTACATGTGTTTTGTGGATCTGGAGAAGGCATTCAATCGTGTCCCTCGGGGGGTCCTGTGGAGGGTACTCCGGGGGTCCTTTGTTACATCCTGGGATTCTGGGAGTATGGAGTACCTGGCCCTTTAATAAGGGCTGTTAGGTTTCTGTATGACCGGTGTCAGAGCCTGGTCCGCATTGTAAGTCGTACTCGTTTGTCTTGATCATGATGACTTAAATTACAGAGCTGTATGTAATCTTCATTTCCTATCTAAAATTCTTGAGAAAGTGCTAATCAAGTATGTGAACCTTTACAAAGGAATGACCTATTTGAAGAGTTTTAGTCAGGCTTCAGAGCTCATTACAGCACCGATTCAGCTCTAGTGAAGGTCACTAAAGATATTCTCATGGCCTCACATAATGGACTTGTGTCTGTATTTGTCCTGTTAGATCTCAGTGCTGCATTTCATATAATTGCTCACAATATTCTCCTAGAAAGACCTGAACACACAGTAGGGATTAAGGGGAAAGGATTAGGCTGGTTTGTTAATAATAAATCTTCAGACTCTAAGGTCACTTGTGGAGTACCACAGGGTTCAGTCCTTGAGCCAATTCTCTTTACTATATATATGCTTACGATTGCAAAATTATCAGACATCATGCGATAATTTCCACTGTTATGCTGATGACACTCAGCTATATTTATCCATAAATCTTAAAGAATTAAATCAATGACTTCAACTACAGGCATGTCTTGATTATGTCAAAACCTAGATGACTTTAAATTCCTGCTTTTAAATTTTGACAAGAAAGAAGTTGTGTAAAAATAAAAACTTCTTAATCATTCACTTAATTTGGATGGCAATAAATTCACCTCTGGTACTAAAGTAGAAAACCTTGGTGTTATTTTTGACCGTGACATGCCATTTAAATCCCATATTAAACAGGTTTACAGGGTTTCCATTTTTCACCTCCCAAATATTGCCAAAATTAGAAATATTTTGTCCAGGAGTGACACTGAAAAACTTGTCCATGCATTTGTTATTTCAAGGTTGGACTATTGAAATTCTTTACTATCAGGAAGTCCACAAAATGCAGTTTGAAGCCTTCACCTGATCCAAAATGCTGCAATAAAGTGTTCTGATGAAAATCAATAATATTTATCTTATTTTAGCTTCTGTTAGGATATCAACGAGGTCAAGTGGAACGAACTGTTTATCCCAGAACTGCATGGCACACTTAGATAGCACTGACCCAAAGATTGGCACATATCTATCATATACCACCCCGGAGGTGACACAGTTTTCTCTACTGACGACACAGTTAGGAAGCGTACAGCCCTTGAATGGGTGTGTACCTAGATCCCTATGTAATGTTTGTGTGATGAGCAATCGGAGCTTCTTGTTGATCAAGAGCCCATCAGCGCTGATGTGTCTGTAACTGTTTCTCTGTCTTTAGTAGATAAAATATACCTAAAAGCATACTTGTCTGTTTTATGCGTCCTACATTCAAGGTAATAATATTTAAGTGGGGGTCGCCTGATGGGTAAAAAGAGCTGGGTCCACTCAGGGTGTTTCACCGCTGGCAGGGTCGGTAGCCTTTAACACTTCCCTTCATTGGCTTCCTGTTAAATCAAGAATAAAATTTAAACTTCTCCTTCTCACATATAATCAAGTTCCATCATACTGTTATGCCAGAAGTTGATTGAATATTGTTATTATTATTATTAATTATAATTTGGTATTAGAATTTACATAAGTCATTCAAACTCAAATATTAGCTATAAGAAATAAAATTCAAATGGTGGCAAATAGCTGTAAGCTTGTAATGATTTATACTACTAATGCATTTATTAATTAGCTGTTATGAACTCAGCTGTGCTGGAACAAATGGTTTGACTGGACTCTGACAGATCAGATTTATCCAGCAACGGTGATAACTCACTTATAACTGCAATTAGAGACCGTTAGGACTGAGATGAAACGTGTTCTCGGAGAAAGGAGACTCTCCACAGACTGGCCGAGATACGTTTATATCTTTAAAAGTTGAGGCCGAAGAACAGCAAGACCCTAAATGGTGAGCTGTTTATAGAAGAAATAGAGATTGATTAAAAAGGGGCCCCAGGAGAACAATTTGGGTTGTTTTTTTAGCATCAGAACGGGTTTCTGATTGCACGGCAGTTAGACAAGGCGATTTTAAACAAGTGTTCTGCCGAAACGGAAAGGACGCCAAGGTCCTTCTGTGTGCGCCAGCTGTCTTAAAATCTATGTTCGTCCTGTTCTGTTAAACAAGTTTGTTTTGGTAAAAATGGGATCCATGTTGTGAGAATCAGGAGCGGTCCGCGGCTCCGGTGTGAGTCTGTCTCTGTGTGTGTGCGCGGCATCGAAGTCTCTTGTGTGTGTGTGAGCAGGTGGTTATCTGGTGAAACAATATGCTAAAAGTAAGAAACACCTTAATGACAGTGTACAAAGACAAAAGTCCGTTGGTTTGTTGCATTTTGGGAAACGCGACCAGGAAAAGGCAGACAGAGAGGTTAAATCATGGGAAGAATTGTTGGTAATTTGGCAGGGAATTAAACATTTGTTTGAAACAGAAGAAGAAACAGCACAATTTTCCACCCCCATATAATTTAAACACTCCTTCTTCTGGACTATATCCAGTCTTGGATGTAAGGGGCGGAGAACTAGTGGTAGAAGCAGTTCCGGGTTACACCCCCAGGGGCGACATATTTTTAGACAACACTCAACACCCGCATACGTCATTTAATGCTCCACCCATATCCCACACCCCTTTGAAGTCATGTGAGCCTTTTCTCGCTCGAGCTGCTCGTGAGAACTCGTCTCAGCCTGTTGACGGGCCTTCCTCCCCACCTATTGCCCATCCTATTTTTCAGATGACGAAAGCAGGCCCTGAGGGGCACGCGTTGAGGACTCAGGAACCTGGAGTAAGATCGCCCTCTAGGGGCAGTCCTTCTGTATGTTCAGAGGACACACAAGAAGCAACAGGTTTAAATCAAATTGATCTTAATAAAACAGGGATTAGATCACCAGCAGCTTTGACTGATGTCAGGTTTAATAACCCACAGTCAGCAGAACCAGACATTAAAGTTAAAATGTCGCTTAAAGGTGTTTGACAGGAGGACGACTCCACTGATTGTTAAACGTGCCACTGTTGGATTTTTCCTTTGATGGAGAAACGAATGCTGAAGGATGTATGGTAGATAATAATGGGTTGTATCATTCTACTGAAGAAGCAGAATTTGCCAGGAGACAGAGGGCATCACGGACCCGTGGTGTGAGAAGAAATTTAAAGGACAGCTTTCACAGCATGCATTCAATGACAACACGTTCTCAAGGTCCCACTAGAGTGCTGATGCCTTTGTTACAAAATAATATGGCCACAGAAAACTATGTCCCTTACTCATTTGGTGATGTGCAAGCCCTGGTGGACAAACTGCCTAGTATTGCAGCTGGTGGCAGATTGTGGCTTGCCGAACTCGATAATCTAACTAAAGGAACAAAACTGGCTTTGGGTAATTTTAGAGCCATTTTAGGATGTTGTGTTCCTGCTTCAACTGCAGATGACATTGAATATGAGGCTCAACCGTCCACCATTAGGGATGAAACTTTATTCTCTTCAGTTACCACTCGTTTGGGGAACGCAATAAGAGACCATTTCCCATTATCGACCCCTGCAGCGGTCCCCAAGTTTGACTGGGACCCCTTACAACACCCAAAGGACTACATCACTCAAGCTGAAGAGAGGTGGATCAAATACACAGGTGTAAATCCAAAAGGGGATAGATCTAACTTGGGTGAATTATTCAGGGAAGCAGTCCTTAAAGGAGTGCCTTCGTTGGTGTCACAGCTGATGAAATAGAATCCTGAGATGCCTGGTTGTGAAAATGCTCGCTGGGAAAAACATCTTGTACATCATTTGCATGTTTCTCAGGATGCGGAGAAAAAGGAAAAAACAAGAGAAAGAGGACATTCATGATCAATTAATCAGATTGCAATTATTAGACGCAAGACGTCAGTTGAATAAACGTAAACCAGAAAAAACTGAACATGTTATGGTCTCAGCAGTTGCATCTCCTGGAGCTCCATCCCCGACGGTGACACCTCAGTTTAATCCAATACAAGGGGGAGGCATCCCCCCTCCTGTTTTTTATCCTCCATGTAACTACAGGTCTGCTGGTCATGTGCGTGGATTCAGGTGGCAATTTGGTGGTCAGCGTGGATGTCAGGTTGGGGCCGCGGTCTGAGAGGACAAGGTGGATATGGCGGACCTTTGAGAGCACCTGTCGACATTTGCTTCAACTGTGGAAATGTTGGGCACTGGGCAAAGGATTGTCTTGCCCCACCGGCAGGTGATATTGTGCCGCCGAACCCTAATATGGCCCCGCCTCCGCAAGGTCAGTACCCCCAGCACGGGGAAAACTTTTTTGGACAATTTTGACACATCCCTGAGAATGACTCCAGCAGCATGAGTACCGCAGCCCCCATGCTGCCAGCGAAGGTTGGAGAGGACCACATGAACTTTTTAGTCGACACTAGAGCCACATATTCCACTATTATCAATCAGCCATCTGCCTCTGTGCTGTTGACTAAGACTGTGTCACTAATGGGTTTCTCAGGGAAGGAACAGCATCTGCCATTGACTTTGCCACTTCCGGTAGAAGTGGGAAACCAGAAACTGCATCATTCATTCGTATGGTCTCCTTCTACTCCAGTGGTCCCCAATCCTGGTCCTCGAGGGCCGGTGTCCCTGCAGGTTTTACATGTGTCCCTGATCCAACACACCTGACCTACTTCCCCAGTGTGCTGTCAAGTTCTCCAGAGTCCTCCTAATGACCTCATTATTTGACTCAGGTGTGTTGAAGTAGAGTGACAAATAAAAGTTGCAGGACACCGGCCCTCGAGGACCAGGATTGGGGACCACTGTTCTACACCTGTCAATTTCTTGGGAAGAGACTTGTTGGTTAAGCTGGGAGCCGCAGGGCTTTGTGGACCTCAAGGTTTGACTGATACCTTTCCAGACGGTTCTTCCTTAGCATGTGGTCACACTTTCCAGGATGGACAATATCTGGTTCAACCTGTGGGGGAAGAGTTTGCTGACATCTACTGGGGACTCTTAACAGAACCTGCTGAAGCTGGTGTTCTCTCTGTGTTCCAGCTTTGGAAGCCTTGGATTCAAAGCCTAAGTTCCTACCTGACTCCACCTGATCCGCCACACGTCACTCTGCTCTATGACAGGAATCACACAGACTGGTATCAGGAATCATTTGTTGCAGAACTTGATGGTAACGCATGGATAGTCACATCTAAGAACATACATGTGGCCCCTGAGGGGGTGGCAACCGCAGTGATGTTAACTCCTGAACAACAGCAATGGTATATGATGTCAGATGAAGCATTTCCTCATATTTCTCTTTCTCTCCATTCTGAGCATCAAGCCAAGGTCTTAGGCGGAATGATTAAACGTTCCATCAAGGCCACTGACTGGGCACCTACCAGCGTTGCAGGTTTGTTATTTTCACACTCTACCAACACTTTTAGTTACATCATAGGCAGATTGCCTATGATGTAACTGACAAAGTTCTTTTGAAGCATAAGCTTTTAACTCGACACCATGCCAGGGAATGTACCGACCATCATAAAGCAGCAGAGATATTGGATGCTCTCCCATCACAACTCTAGGCAACCAGTCCCACGGGCGTGGGATTAGTTTCATGTGCTCCAGTTTCATTTCAGGTTGCAACTGACTCTCCTATTTGGGTGAATCAGTATCCACATAAACCTCAAGCGGAGGAAGGCATCGCTGACATCATTGCGGGCCTTTTTGCAGCTGGAGTATTAGAACCCTGTGTCTCAGCCTGGAACACACTCATTCTGCCAGTGGAAAAGAAACACACTGCTGAAGAATGCAGAGACGTTTTTTTTATTCACTTTTAAAGGACGCCAGCTGCGTTACACCAGACTGCCACAGGGATTTACCCTATCACCAGGTATCTTTAATCAGGTTTTGAAAGATGTTTTGCAGACATGTCCTCTGCCGAGAAACACCACCCTTATTCAGTACGTGGACGATCTGTTGGCTTCACCAACTGCCGAGATCTGCCTTCAGGCTACGGAGCTGGTTTTGAGACACCTCCATGAACATGGGTTCAAGGTCAGTAAGGATAAATTGCAAATTGCCAGAAAACAGGTTTCTTTCCTGGGCCGTGTCATCTCCGCAGGAACAACCAGCATGTCCTCCAGTCATAAGCAGAGCATTTTGACACATCCTAAACCGCTGCGCGTGAAAGACATGTTGTCTTTTCTGGGATTGACTGGTTACAGTTGTAACTACATTCCCGGCTACGCTGAGGGACCTCGTGAAGGCGCAAGGTATGAGAAAACTAAATAATGTTTTGATTTGGACTCAGGAAGCGGAAGAAGCATTTGTTCTGCTTAAACAACAACTTACATCTGCTGCTGAATTGACTCTTCCAGACTACTCTATCCCATTTTTTCTTGATGTTTCTGCAACAAAATTCACCCTTAACAGCATTTTGTTCCAGAAACACAGGGGAGAGAGGAAAGCTTGATGTATATATCAGTAATGTTGGACAACATGAAAAAACCTCACCCCCAATGTACACAATATGCAGCAGCAATAGCCAGAATGATTCAAAAGACTGCACATTTAGTCATGGGACACAGTCTAACAATTTTGACAACTCACAGTGTTGTGGCTTATGTAAATTCACAAAGCTTCACTATGACTGCACTCAGACAACACAGGCTGTCCAAAATCTTGGAAGCACCAGACATCACATTCACACATGAAGGCATAAACATGGCAGATGGCATGACGGATGGTGAACCCCATCAATGTGAGGAGTTGGTCTCCAGGATGGAAAAGGTGAGACCAGATTTGAAAGCTAGTCCTATTGAAGGCCCACAAGTGAGACAGTTGTTCACAGATGGGTGTTGTTTCAGACATGAAAGTGAAGGACTGAAAGCAGCCTATGCCGTGGTAGAGCAAACAGACACAGGATTTGTAACAAGGAAGGCAGAAAGGTTACAAGGACCTCAGTCAGCGCAGAGAGCTGAGCTAACAGCAGTGATTGAGGCATTAAAGTTGGCAAAACAACAAGAGGTAAATGTATATACGGATTCAGCATATGCAGCAGGAGCATTTCATGTGGAGTTATGTCAGTGGTTGAAAGCAGGATTTTTGACAGCGGGGGGAAAACCAATAAACACGAGATGGAGATGAGAGAACTGGCCGAAACACTGTTATTACCGCCCATAATTGTTGTGATAAAGTGCAAAGGACACGATAACAGTAATTCAGACATTGCATTAGGGAATCAAGCTGCAGACCAGGCTGCCAAAGCAGCCGCTGGATATGCGCCTCAGATTATGATGGTGATGGTGGAAGAGGAGCTGGGAGAAGATTTGAGCAGTAGTAACATCAAACAGTTGCAGAGCAGAGCAGCTCCGGAGGAGAAGACTATGTGGAGGCTCAGAGGAGCCTCAGAGCAGGAAGGTTGCTGGAGAGGGCCAGATGGCAGATTGTTTTTTCCTCCAGGTTTGAAACAGGAGCTTTTTTCTGAGGCACATGGTGTGGGGCATGTGGGTGTCAGACAGATGATGGAAAACTTGAATCATTGGTGGCATCCATTTATGTCAGACATGGTCAAACATTTTGTAAAAAGTTGTACACTGTGTGGTCAATTTAACTCAAAGAGGACTTTGAAACCTTTGCAGGGAAGATTTCATTTGATCACAGTTCCTGGGAAGGAAGTGATTCTTGATTATACAAACATGGTGACCCCTGCTGGAGGCTTTATGTATTTGTTGGTGTGTGTGGATGCTTTTACAGGGTGGCCAGAGGCCTGGCCTTTAAAAGAGAGGACAGCAAAACTGTGATAAAATGCCTCATTAACCATTACATTCCCAGGCACGGGTTCCCTGAAAAGATAAGGACTGACAATGGAACCCATTTCAAGAACCAGGACTCCCCTAAACTGGACTCCAATGAGTGGAGTCCAGTTTAGGGCTCACACACAGGTTTGGCACCGTGTATCACCCGCAGTCACAAGGCAAGGTCGAAAGAATGAACCCGAACCTGAAAAACAAGTTGGCTAAAATCTGTGCACAGACAAAACTATTATGGGTTGATGCCTTGCCTCTCGCTCTGATGTCAATCAGGTCTTTGGTTAATTCCACTACAGGATTTACTCCTTACGAGTTGGAGACCAGAAGAAGTTTTCCTGGGCCCCAACGTCAACCACCAGGATATACAAGCGACTTGCAGAGTCTGACAAGTAAGGAGTACTTCTCGCAGTTGCAAGCTGTGCTGGAGGCGTACACCAGAGTATGTGGACATCCCAAGGAAGGAGAAGAAGGGGCACCACCTCCGGACCTCAACTGGGTTTGGCTCAAGGTCATCAAAAGGAAGTGGTCAGAACCAAGGTTCACGGGCCCCTTCAAGGTGATCAAGAGAACCTCACATGCAGTGAGGTTGGGAGGAAAAGGTAATATGTGGTTTCACTGGAGCCAGTGTGCACCAGCAGCAGAACCTCAGAGGTCGTTGACAGAGGTTCAGGAGGTTTAAAAGAGCGGATCAGCTGATTGGGCTCAGTCAGCTGTGTATAGAAGCAGACTCAGGGTCAGAATAAAACCCTCTGGTTCTTGACACCACAGGCAGTCTACCTGTGTGTTGAAGATCCAGCCTGAAGATTCATCACGGTCGTATTGAGTGGCTGTGGGATGCCACCCTTCTTCTAAGAACGTCTGGAAGAAAGAAGTTGATGTCGTGAAGAAAAAAAAAGAAACAAAAACCTTGTAAACATTTATGGGATTTTATATGTTTTTATCTTTCTAGATTCAACTATAACAAATTTTGGGATATTGATTTACTTTTTACTATATTTTTTGGTCTTATATTTCTATGATACTTTGACTTGTTTGGGCTAGAACACTGTTATTAGGTTACATTTGCCGGAGAAGGGCCTTCATGATAGGTTGGTAATGGTTTTAGGATTTGTTTGACCTCAAAAGAGGGTTGTTTTCTGTTTCATATTTTATCATAACATTTTTTCAGGTGAAGGAGTAAGTGTACCCCGATCTAAAGATACAATTTTTTCAGTACAAAATATTTCAGTTTGTGTATGAAGTTAAACATGGAGCGGAAATTGGATGATTGGTTAATTCAGCGGAAGCTGACTTGGGGTTTGTGGATTCTGATTCTCATGTTGGGTATGTTTGTTTTCAGCATTGTTATTCAAGAAACAGGTGCTGCTGATCCTATCAGACATCAGAAGCGGGCCTTTCAGGATGAAGATGATTGTCTGACTCAACATCATGGTATTGAACTACATTACACATTAGGAACAAGGGTTGTATTTGAATTTGATCTATGTTCAGTGGTACATTGTGGGGAGGATCCATCAGTCTGGCAGGAATTTGATGTTAATGCTTTTGTGCCAAAGGGGATTCCTGACTCCCCCATACCTTGGTGCTACCGCTGGATTTATATGAGATGGCACACAGGAAATGAGGCTGTTCCGGTTCGCCATGGTGGTTTTAATAAATTACTACAACAGGCATTGACCCTTACTAAAGGCCGTCATCAGGTAGTACAAGGTGTTATTCCCATTATCCTGACAATTTCAGGGTTGAACATTAATCCTTATTTTGGGGCATACACTGGGGTTTATTCTGAATATAGAGGCAGAGTAACTCAGCCCAGACCTTGTAGTATTAGTCCGTCCGGGTTTTATCTTGTCCTTGGAGCAGGTACATGGGATAAAGGTCCCGTTGGTTTGATTAAAATTTCTCTGCATAATGCGACTACTTCTGGTGTACAGATTCTTTCACCACAACTGGGGAAAGCATTATCCTCTTCAGGAGGACTTCATGTAGATTACAATAAATTGACCACTGATAACATTGTTGTGAGTTCTGTGGGGGATATGAGACGCAATTTGTGGGTTTCTTGGATGGCTTAGACTGCCAGACAATATACGGCTGATAATTGGTTAGCTTGTGCTGCAGCTAGGCCAATTTTAACAACAGAACCAGCACCTTTATTTCCTCTTGAGTATCCTACAGGATATGATTGCATTTTAGAATTGACAAAAGGCCGCTCTGCAGGGTGTGAGTTGTTATGCCATTACGGGACGTGACAAAAACGGCATTAATTCGGGACGTAACGGACCGCATTACCCATGATGCAATGTGGTCAAAATGGCCACCAACTCCCATCATGCAACGCGGCCCAAAATGGCCGCCGCCCTAACAACGGAGCGGAGAGATAACGTTGCTAGGCAAAAGTTGATAAAACTTGGCCACGCAGGACAATCTGCCTTCTTCCCTGGCGCCCTGCCAACCCGAGAAGACACACAGCTGTTTCACTCCGTTGGGGCAATACCATGCCACGTGCTTGAGTTTCTCGCTGGACCGAGATTTTTCGAAGCAAAACTATTCCCTGTGCAGACAGGAGGTCGACTTAAAAAGGTACTTTTAATTCCCTCTGATCAAATACTGGAAGCCGCCTTATCTCCCAGTGATCGAAAGAGGACTACGTTTTTGCTGGGCCGAGCAAAGCGACTGTGAACCCGGAGGAAGAAACGAAGGAGCTTCTTCCCCGTCCCGCTGCAGCCTGCGGACAACTGCGTTCGTCAAGACGCGTCCAGAAAGCCACCTTACTCGGAGCGCTCCGGACCAGCCCCGAGGCACCTCAAAGTAACGGGGTTCTCCCCTTTTATTTCTGTCTCACCAACAGGGTGTTTAGAAGTGCCTGGGCAGACGTTAGAACTTCGTAGGTGCAGGTTAATGCTTTTATTCCACGACAAAGTTGGAATTATTTTGCTGAATGTTTTCTTTGTATGTGCATGCATTTTACAATTGATTTTGCTGTGTTGATTTGTGATTCATCAATAACCCCGCAGTGGGTCACTGCTTCAGTTCTTTTCCATCTTCTTCCCTGCTTTCCCCCCTCTCTCTTTTCGCTTCTTCTTATCAGTTTAATCTCTTTGTCCGAGCTCAATTCGCGGTCCTTGCTTAAACTCCCAGTTAGCCGCGCCCTCTCGAAGCGAGGCATTATCCCATCAGCGTAAGCGTGGTTACGTCATTAGGACCTCCCCTCGCGCATCACGTAAATTGGTAGACCATACGTCATCGTAGCAGCCATCTTGGGAGGGTGACGTGTATCTGAACTGTAGGGAGCTTAGCTGAACTAGCTTTTGGTAAGACATCAAAGTGTCCAGTGAGATTCCCAAAGCTGTTCTGTCTGTCAATGCTGATACGTCAAATGCCGGTGTTTTGAGGGCGGTGTTAAACAACTGTGAGTTGAGTTAAGATCTGCTAACCGCTCATTTTAATCCATTGTTTATTTTTGTTTTGTTCTTTTATTTCCACATATATATTTTGCATGTTTTAGTTTTAGTAGTGAGTAAGAATTCCAAAGTAGTTGAATCAGAGAATTACTGTAACAGGGAATTGCTTTTGGTTCAATAAAACCAACGACTGCAGAATAGACATTGTTTTGTGTTCAATCCAGTTCACAGTTGCCTGGGTATTCAGAAATCAGAGCTAACCTCCTTTGGAGTTAACATCTGATATTAATACAGAGACATATCATTGGATGGTGATAAGGAATAAGGATTTAAACTCTAATTGCAGTTACATTGGGGTTCTCACAGCTGCCAGATAAACCTTGTCGGTTAAAATCCGACCTGATCATTTATCCCAGTATAAATGAGTTCATAACAGCAAATTAACTAATGCATTAGTGGTATAAATACTTACAAGCTTATAGCTAACATCACCACCATTTGAACTATATTTTGTTATAGCAGAATTTTGAGTTGAATGATTTATTATTTAAATTATAATACCAAATTATAATTAATAATAATAATAATCATATTCAACCAGCTTCTGGCATAACAGAGTACTATCATGATCTTTTCCCTCCTATAAATAATAATACTAAACCTGGGCCCTTTACTCCTGGTAATCACACTAAGCAGTATGTGTGTTTTAACTTCACAGGTGAAGGGACAGAGGACTCCTTGAAGTTAGGAGTAATTCCACCGGAGTGGTGTAAATTTCATTTTCATTTTCAAGGTATAGCGACATGGGCAAGAGCTGGATTGTATTATTATTGTGGCGGACAACAGTTGTTTGTCCGGATTCCATCCGGTTCAATTGGTGTGTGTGCCATGGTAAGGTTGGTGGCACCACTGTTGTTAATGGGACCAGGATTAAACCAGGACCACTTGTTACAAAGAATTAAGTGTTTGATTTGGCACGTAAGTGTTTGATTTGTGTTTGATTTGGCACGTAATTCTCGTACATACATAGATGCGATTGGTGTGCCCAGAGGGGTTCCTGACAGATATAAGTTGGTTGATCAGGTTGCAGCAAGGTTTGAATCCATATTCCTTTGGATTACCCCTAATAAGAATGTTGATAGAATTAATTCCATACATTACAATGTGTTACATTTGTCTAATCTGACTAGAGAGGCCGTTGAGGGTCTGGCTGAACAATTAGCTCCTACCTCTCTTATGGCTGTTCAGAATAGGATGGCACTGGATATGCTTTTGGCAAAAAGAGGGGGTGTTTGTGCCATGTTTGGAGATATGTGTTGTACGTTTATTCCTAATAATGCAGCACCGGATGGGTTGGTGACTAAAGCTTTAGAAGGTTTGAGGACTCTGAGTGAAACTATGCACGGACAATCAGGTATAGACAATCCTTTGGATAAATGGCTGACACAGGCTCTGGGTAAATGGAAGAATCTGATTATTTCTATGATGCTTTCTCTGTCAGTGTTTTTGGCAATTCTGGTTACGTGTGGCTGCTGTGTTCCCTGTTTGAGAACTCTTGCTGTTCGATTTATTGTAGCTACTATTGAGAAGGGCACACTTTCCTTGTCTTGTTACAGGTGGAGGCATTGCCTCCTCTGCAGGATGCAAGATTGGAGTTGGTTCAATATCATGGGGTGATATGATGGGACTTTTTCAGGGGTAATTCTTGATTGATTTTGTGTTGTTTTATGAATATATACTGTTTTGCGTGTGTTTGATTTTGTGATACTGCCCTATTAGTTACTGCAGTATGGTTTGGTAGTGATTTTACATTCTTAATGCTAATTATAAGTTACTCATTTAATTTTTTTCTGGTTTATTTCATTGTGTTGATTTTGATTTGTATGACTTGCTAATGTTAATCCCTGCATGCTTTGTTTATGATGTTTTGCCCCAATATGTTTACCAGAATCACAGGGGAGTTTTTCTGTGTCTCATCTTCTTAGTTTTATGCTTATATATTTAATACCTGCATTTTTGTGGACTCTCTTTTGAGAGTCCAAAGGGGAAATTGTTATGGAAATATATAATCACTTATATGATAATAGTGTATTTTAAAGTAATACAGATATCAACTTTAACCCAGTAACCTAAAGATGAGAATGTGTGCAGAACAAAAGGTGGATTCAGACTTCAGCATGCGTGTACCAGCCACAGGATGGAACGGGAGATTTATGACAGCCTTGTGAGCAGAAAACGCTTTTAAAGTTATTTTCTCAAGGATTCAATGTTATTTCAGTTAACTCCCAGGAAGCGAGCTAAGGTAATAGATTACATCTAACGGTCAAGGGTCAGGAAACAGATGTTTTCAGCAGACTCAGTGTCTGCAATTAGACTGGGAGGCAGTTCAGGAGGGTTGGTCCGGCCCCCTTTCTAGAGCCGCCCGTGGGTTAAAAGCATGATACAAACGTATGAAGCGCTGAGACACACTTATGACACAGGCAGAGAAGGTTAAGGTATCCGCGGCTGTGATAATACTTGTAAGTGTCTCCCACTTTGGAATTCCAAATTGTAATAAATATATGTTAAACTGTTTTTGCCTCTGAATTCACTGTCTCTTCTCTTTTTGCCAAATATTCGAACCGGAATGAATGAAACGGTCCGTAGGTACATGAACGGGCCTAGATCTCTCAGCATCACCAATCCAATGAAAATGTCTCTGTGTTAATATCAGATGTTAACTTCCAAAAGGAGGATAGCTCTGAATTCTGAATAACCATGCAACTGTGTATTGGAATGAACACAAACAATTACTATTCCACAGTTGTTGTTTTATTGAACCAAAGGCAATTCCCTGTTACAGTAATTCTCTGATTCGACAACCTTGTAATTCTACTCGCTACTAAATTAAACATGTGAAATATATGTGGAAATAAAGGTTTAAACAAAATAATGGATTAAAATGAGAGGTAGCAAATCTTAGTTCAACTCACAGTTGTTTAAACATCACGTTCAAGATGTGAGCATTTGACGTAGCAGCATTGACAGACAGAACAAATTTGAGAATCCCACTGGATGCTTTAATGCTTTGCATAAGCTAGTTCAGCTGAGCTAAATACAGTTCAGTTACCCGACACCCTCCCAAGATGGCGACTATGATGACGTAGGATCTACAACCTTGCGTGATGCGTGAGGGGAGGTCCTAATGATTTAACCACGCTTACGCTGATCTGGGGTGGTACCTCGCTCTGAGAGGAAGCGGCTTGGATGAGAGATTCAAGAGAAGAGCGCGAACTAAGTTCTAACAAAGAGATTTCACAGCTAATAAGCGGGGAAGCAAAGAAACGAGGAGAGAGGGGGAAAGAGGGAAAATCGAGTTGAAGAAGCCAAAATCAGCCAAAATCACTTTCAAAATGCATGCACATACAACAGAAAAATATTCAACAGTTAAAAACAACTCCGTCTTGGAGTAACAGCAATTAAACTAAATCTATGTCTGCCCAGGCACACCTAAATCACCTTTCAGGTGAAAAAGAAATAAAAGAAAAGAAAAAGGGGAATCTTTCTTTACAATGACGACGCCTTGCGGGTGTCCAGGAGCGCTCCTGAAGGCGTCTTGACAACGCAGGTGTTTGCAGCAGCGGGACCGGGATGAGAAAGTTCCTTCTCTTTTCCAGGCTTCCAGATGCTTTGTTTGGCCAGACAACAGCGTAGTCCTCTTTCCACCACCGGGAGATAACGGCTCTCAGTCTTTGATCAGAGGGAATTCAAAAGTACTTCTTTTTAAGTCGACCTCCTGTATCAGCAAATAAAGGGAAAGTTTTGCTCCGGTAATCTTCGGTCCAGCAAAGAGTTATTGAGCACGTGGCGTGGTGGGGTTTGGGGTGGGGGGAGAGGTAATCCCAATGGAGTATAACAGCTGCGTGCCTTCTCCGACTGGCAGAACACCAAGAAGAAGGAAGATTGCGGTCTGTGACCGGAATAAATACCTTTCCTCTAGTAATGTTATGTCTCCGCTTTCGTTGTTAGCGGTGGCGGCCATTTTGGGGCCGTGTTGCATGATGGGAGTTGGTGGCCATTTTGACCACATTGCCTCATGGGAAATGCAGTTCGTCACATCCCAAACTAATGCAGGTTGTCACGTTGAAACTAATGCCATCACGTCTGAACTGGCATTACATACTAATACCAGTTTTATTGTAACAGGGTTATTTTATATCTATTAACCTAACATTTATCTTAGTTTCTTCTTGTAAAGTTTTCAATTACAAAACAATTTCCTTATCTGATAAAACTATTTTAAAAGTTAACAAAGTTTATACCTGTTGCAAACCCCTCGGTGGGTCGATGTTTGTAAGGAGTTAGGCTTTAGTTTGTTCATTTTGGACTTTTCTTGGATCAGCCAGCACCTCTCAGCTACTATCCAATCAGCTCAGCCACCAGTAAATTAGCCCACATCAACTCCACCTGCTGCCAGTAATTCTACTCTGGTTACCTGTTCACCGGTCGGCTTATACCTACTTCAGCCAACTCTTCCCGGCCGGAACGTCTCTTCTCTTAACGTCTCGCCCAGTGTGCTGTGCCCTGCCTCTACCAGATCCTGTGTGCTCAGCCAGCTGGACTCTTCAGATAGAAGTAGCCTTTGTCTGCGTGTTGCAGAGGTCTACCTGTTTCCCCGTGAGTTCCAGCTGCTTCCTCTGCCTGTTCTGGTAGTTCCCCGGTCCACATCGCCTGTTCTGATCTTTCTCTACCTGGATCCTCTGGTCTCCTGCTCATCCCTGCCTGCCTGCATTATCAGTCATAAATCATCTGCTCAAGTCTGGTTCTGTTTATCTGCCTCACCTGCCAATATTCATCCCTCACAAATACACCTTTTGAAGAAACATAACTATCAGGGTTCTCTGTTTTCGTGCTCTCTAACTCTGCTTCACAGATGGCTGCAGTTGATCAGGTGGGTGTGGCCTGTCTCCTGTCTCCTCCAGTTTTTGTCGTGTTTTGAATTTACTCACCTGTGTTGGCTCCGTGCTCTGAGGACCAGTTATCTGAATCCCTGCCGCTCAGATTTTGCTCTGGCACTTCCCCTCATACTCCCTTGGTGGTACCAAGCCAGGCATGAGACCCCTTCCCTGGATTCACCTGGTTCATCAAAGTCACACTCCGGTTCTTCCAGCTGCTCCTCCTGCCTGCTGTCCGCATTGGTGCCGTTCAGCCCCCCCGCCTGCATTACATCTGCCAGCCCTCCTGTCACTCGGCCACAACCTTCTATCAGAGAGTTACGATCTCAGAGTCCCTTCGTCACTTATTCCCCCCGGACAGGTTTCCCCTTCCAAACAGTAAGCGGCGCCGCTTCTGAAAAGTTTCCCTGTGGTTCGATCCTCCGTAACATATCCTCTTTCTCCCCGCAGTCGTTCTAGCTCTGACGTTCAGACCTCGCCTGTTGCACACAGTGTGTGCTTCTCCCCTTTGTCGAGCCTTTAATAAACATCTTAACTGTTCTTGCTGCTGTCTGTGTCTGCATGTGGGCCAAACACTTAAAAACCATGACAGAAACTCTTTGTCCAGCTGAATATTAGGTTCACCAGCATCAGTCATTGCAATAATAGATTTTATTTTCCCTTTTTTACAGCATCGATGCTTCAGAGTTTTTGCTTCAGAGTCTAGTTATAACCCCGGTGGAACCCCATCATGGAAATCCGTGACTGAATTTGTTGTATCAAATTTATTTATTTAAATTCAGGTACACAGAAAAAAATGTTTGAATCTCTATTAGAAACAAACTCTTTATCAGTGGTCTTTGTATGTAAAATCTTTTTTTCAGTATTCACATTTTCTTACATGTATACATTTTTAAGACAAAAATATTTTACCTTGAAAGAATCTGAAATTATACTAATTAATTGCAACCATTCTGAGAAATATGGGATGTGTATGCTGTGCCTGTCACAATACATTAATGAATGTCATATGTTTTTAACCTATTTTCTTAACCCATTCTCACCTTAATGTACAGCACTTAAAAATGTGGAAGAAGGTGCTTTGGTCAGACAAGACAAAAATTTAACTTTGTAGCCAAAACCTTGGGAAAGAACTCTACACATCACTCTGAACACACCATTCCCACTGTTAAATATTGTGGTGTCAGCATCGTGCTCTGTGGGGTTTTTCTCTTTAGCAGGGACAGGGAAGATGTGAGAACTCAGCAGACAGCGCCATGCAGTTCTCTGGATGAAGCCAAGTACAGAGCAATCTTGGAAGAAAATCTGTTGAAGTCTGCCAAAGACTTGAGACTTGGGAGGAGGCTCACCTTGGCCCTGGCTTTATATTTAGGACAATGACCCTAAATATAAAGCCAGGGCTACAATGGAATAGTTTAAAACAATGTCATGTGTTAGAATGGCCCAGTCAATGTCAAGTATTGACAATCTGTGGCAAGATCTGAAAAATTATTTCAGATCAATTTGAATATAATCTGACTGAGCTTTAGCTGTTTTGAAAGAAATGGGCCACAATTTCAGTCACTAGATGTGCAAAGCTGCTAGAGACGTACCCTAAAAGACTTACAGCTGTAATTACAGCTGTCACAAAATATTGACTCAAGGGGGCTGAATGCTTTTGCACAATACCCTTTTCAGTTTATATATATATATATATATATATATATATATATATATATATATATATATATAATTTGTGTTTGTCTCTAGAATCTCTAGAATCCTCGCCAATGATGTGATATCCATCCATTCCCTTAGCTCTTAGCAGTAATGATTTTATGGGATTCTTCATAAATAAAATTGATTCCATTAAAAATAAAATAATTGGCATCCTCCCAAACATGATTACCTCATCCTCAGTAAGTGAGGCAGCATTGGAGGAATCCTTAGAACCTGCGCAGTGTCTGAACTATTTAAAAGCAGTAGAGCTTTTTGAGCTATCTAAAATTTTAGCTTCATCTAAACCTTCTACCTGTATGTTAGACCCAATCCCAACCAAGTTGTTTAAGGAGGTATTCCCTCTGATCAGTGGTCCTATTTTAGACATGATTAATCTATCCTTGGTAAATGGATATGTACCACAGGCTTTTAAAGTAGCTGTTATTAAACCTTTACTTAAGAAACCATCTCTTGATCAAGATGAGTTAGTAAATTACAGACCTATATCTAATCTTCTTTTCTTATCTAAAATTCTTGAGAAAGTAGTTGCTAATCAACTATGTGAACATTTACAAAGTAATGACCTACTTGAGGAGTTTCAGTCAGGCTTCAGAGCTCATCATAGCACTGAAACAGCTCTGGTGAAGGTCACCAATGATATTCTCATGGCCTCAGATAATGGACTTGTGTCTATACTTGTCCTGTTAGATCTCAGTGCTGCATTTGATACAGTTGATCACAATATTCTCCTACAAAGACTTGAGCATACTATAGGGATTAAGGGAAAAGCATTAGGCTGGTTTAAATCTTATCTGTCGGACAGATTCCAGTTCGTTCATGTTAATAATAAATCTTCCTCAAACTCTAGGGTCACTTGTGGAGTACCACAGGGTTCAGTCCTTGGACCAATTCGTTTTACTATATATATGCTTCCGATTGGCAAAATTATCAGACAGCATGGGATTAATTTCCACTGTTATGCTGATGACACTCAGCTATATTTATCCATAAATCCTGATGAATCCAATCAGTTACTTCGACTGCAGTCATGTCTTGATGACATCAAAAGCTGGATGACTTTAAATTTCCTGCATTTAAATTCTGACAAGACAGAAGTTGTAATCTTTGGGCCAGAGTCTTCAAAAAATAAAGTTCTTAATCAATCCCTTAATCTGGATGGCATTAACTTTGCCTCTGGTAATAAAGTTAAAAATCTTGGTGTTGTTTTCGACCAAGACATGTCATTTAAATCCCATATTAAACAGGTTTCCAGAGTTTCCTTTTTTCACCTCCGGAATATCGCCAAAATTAGAAACATTCTGTCCAGGAGTGATGCTGAAAAACTAGTCCATGCATTTGTTACTTCAAGGCTGGACTATTGTAATTCTTTACTATCAGGAAGTCCACAAAATGCAGTTCGAAGTCTTCAGCTGATTCAAAATGCTGCGGCAAGAGTTCTGATGAAAATCAACAAGAGGGATCATATGTCTCCAATTTTAGCTTCCCTTCATTGGCTTCCTGTTAAATCAAGAATAGAATTTAAAATTCTCCTTATAACGTATAAAGCCCTTAATAATCAAGCTCCATCATATATCAGAGCTCTGATTACCCCGTATGTTCCTAACAGAGCACTTCGCTCTCAGACTGCAGGTCTGCTGGTGGTTCCTAGAGTCTCTAAAAGTAGAATGGGAGGCAGATCCTTTAGCTATCAGGCTCCTCTCCTGTGGAACCAACTCCCAGTTTTGGTCCGTGAGGCAGACACCCTATCTATTTTTAAGACTAATGTTAAAACTTTCCTTTTTGACAAAGCTTATAGTTAGAGTGGCTCATACCCTGAGCTATCTCTATAGTTGTGCTGTGATAGGCCTAGGCTGCTGGAGGACACCAGGGTCTAATTTTCTCACTCTACTGATTTCTACTGTTCTTCAGTCTACTGTTCTCCAGTTTTGCATTGTATTACATTGAAATGACTGTCGTAATTTCAGCTTTTAACTTTTTGCTCTCTCTCTTTTTCTTCATAGTAGGTACACCTGGTCTGGCGTTCTGTTGACTGTGACATCATCCAGAAAAGACGGCTCACCCGCTACTTCCATCTAATGTAGAACAGATTACTAGATCAATGTGTGCTTCTGTGCTTTTTTGTTTCTCTTGTTGTGTCTCTGTTCTGTCTTCTGTAACCCCAGTCGGTCGAGGCAGATGACCGTTCATACTGAGCCCGGTTCTGCCAGAGGTTTTTCCTTCCCGTTAATGGGTGGTTTTTCTTCCCACTGTCGCTTCATGCTTGCTCAGTATGAGGGATTGCAGCAAAGCCATGTACAATGCAGATGACTCTCCCTGTGGCTCTACGGTTCCCCAGGAGTGAATGCTGCTTGTTGGGACTTTGATGCAATCAACTGGTTTCCTTATATAGGACATTTTTGACCAATCTGTATAATCTGACCCAATCTGTATAATATGATTGAACTTGATTTTGTAAAGTGCCTTGAGATGACATGTTTCATGATTTGGCGCTATATAAATAAAATTGAATTGAATTGAATATTGTGTGTGTGTGATGAGTGCAAGTAAAATTAAACAAGAGATTGTTCAAGAGCTGAGAAATAAGAGATTTCGAAAGAGCAATTTGACTGAATTAAATTCAACATGTAAATTCAATTTCAAATTCCAACCCTGTATTTTTATCATAAAAATTCGACTTTGTTCGTGATGAAATGTTACGATTGTTTTTAGAACAGAACTGTGAATAATAATAAGATGAATAGACCTCACCTAATCTGATCTGTTTTATGTGGTGCTAGTAATTCAAATTAAACTAATTTTATGCAAATGGAGATTACCTTACCTTGTTAAAACATGATGATAACCTCATGTGAAAAAATATTGTTTTAAGAATAATAATAAAAAACAAAAGTTGTTTTTGAAGAATTGATCATTCACATTTTTTGCCTTTTATTCAATTTGAAACATGCACTCTGACTCTATTGTTTAAATAATCACCTGTCTTGAAAGCTTCCAAAATACATCAGGGAGACTCTATTTTTTTAAAAATTCTCCCCCAGGGGCTCGGGCACTGGCTTAAGTGCACCCTCCTACATGATAGTGTGTGGCCTGCTACTGTAAAAAAGTTTGACTATATATATATATATATATATATATATATATATATATATATATATATATATATATATATATATATATATATATATATATATATATATATATATATATATATATATATATATATATATAGGGCTGCACAGTGGCGCAGTGGGTAGCGCTGTTGCCTTGCAGCAAGAAGGTCCTGGGTTCGAGTACACCCCTGGGTCTTTCTGCATGGAGTTTGCATGTTCTCCCTGTGCATGCGTGGGTTCTCTCCGGGTACTCCGGCTTCCTCCCACAGACCAAAAACATGACTGTTAGGTTAATTGGCTTCTCCAAATTGTCCTTAGGTGTAAGTGTGTGTGTGAATGGTTGTTTGTCCTGTTTGTCTCTCTGTGTTGCCCTGCGACAGACTGGCGACCTGTCCAGGGTGAACCCCGCCTCTCGCCCAGTGAACGCTGGAGATAGGCACCAGCACCCCCCGCGACCCCATGAGGGAGAAGCGGTTTGGAAAATGGATGGATATATATATATATATATGTATATATATATATATATATATATGTGTGTGTGTAAATAAATCGTGTATAATTTTCTTTCTACTTCATAAACCACTTTTTGTTGGTGTTTCACAAAAAATTAAAATAAAATAAATTTATGCTTCTGGTTTTAATGTGACAATATGTGGAAAGGTTCAAGGGGTATGCATACTTTTGCAAGCCACTATATAAAATCCATTTAGTCTGTCTAGCTTGCCTCGCATGTCTATATTGTTTTCCATTTTTGTTCTGTCTGTCTGTCAGATTATCAGGAGTCCTCATTTAGCGCATCCACTTAGAGCCAGACATACCAAGTTTGGCCTCACACTCTTCTGTCTGGACGTACCTCAATAAAATCACCACATCGAATACTCCTCCAATACCCTGTTCTGAAAAATACAAAGGTAATTTTATTTCCTCAACATCCTACTGATCTTTTTCAGATACAAAGATAGCTGACCAACACCTTTGCCAGTCAAATAACCAGGCAGCTGGGTAACCAGCCAAACAAGGCTCTTTTTTTGGTTGTCTGTTAGGCCCATCTGCTGGAAGTAGTATTGGATGGAATCACACATTCAATCCCTTCCCTCAACATTCCTGAAACCTTTCAGACGCTTTTTAGCACACAAAAGCTGCTGCTGTGTCCTTTGTAGCCTGAGCTTCTTTAAGAAGGTAAAGGTGTGGGGGTGAATCAATAGTGTCCTGGCTCTCAATCTCCTTGGCCTGCTTCAGATGGGGTTTTAGATTGAGAGGGTGAAGGTTTTTGTCATTCATAAGCTTTGCTGACCAATCCTTTGGTGGATTGTATCAATAAGTTCTTACCTGGACTGCAGAAAATGAATCAAAATTATTTGTGGAGCATTTTGTGGTGTGGAAAGATGTTAATGGTAAGCGGGTAGTTGGGTCACTACAGTGTTGCTTTGAGTAAAAAAGATTAAGGACAATGTCCAGAACAAAGAGGATGCTGCCAGCCACAGCTTTGACATCAGCAACTAAATAGTTCAAAGTTCGTATAAAGGCATTTAAGTTTGCGATAAATCGTTAGACTCCAGGCTGCACATGTACCTCACACTAAACTTTTCACTGAAAAAAGCCTTCCAAACACACTCTGTTCATCTTAACAAACTGGGGACAAATCACAAAACCTAAACCACCCTTTAGCATTGAGTGACACCGAATGGCCTGAAACAACTGTGTTGACTTTCACACAAACTAAAATCCATCTCTTATAAATATGGCTACTCACAGATCTCAGATCTGTGTTTATGTATTCTTGGTTAAAGCTGTTCTGAAGAAAAGACCTGGCTTTTCCTGCCTGCTGTTTTGACAGTTGTTGGCTTAAACACTGAATGGCAAATCTCTTAATCTGCCCCTCTCAACAAGAAAAACATGAGACTGTCTGATAATTTCACACACATTTCCATCTGTTTTCAAACAGAGGAAATCAGTCAACACCACAGATGTATTGGGATTACATAATAAAACAGTTTCATAAATAAATTATTTTTGGGAAGGAAGGTGACAAATAACCTTAATTAGCTTGATCTATGTTGGAGAGCTGTGAATGGTAAAAAAAAGTTTTAAATATCAGTTCAGACAACTGTTGAACTGAGATTAACAAGTATATTAATATTATTGTATATTACATTTTATCATGGTCATGAAATATGATTTCTCAGTCTCAAATGTATCCAAGTTAATATAAAGGGTTGCCTGTTTTTCTTGCTCACTGACCTATATGTTATTTTATTACACATCCTAAAGTAGAAATTATGAGAAGTATATATTTATAAAATATTTTACTTGTTTAAGAATCATAAATTTATGCTTTAACTAAAACTGAAGTATTACATCCATCCATTTTCTGACTCGTTTATTCCTCATGGAGTCGTGAGGGGTGCTGATGCTTATCTCCAGCGTTCAGTGGGCGAGAGGCGGGGTACACCCTGGTCTGTTGCAGAACTGAATTATTATTGGAGCAAGTCCCTAATTAGATCAAGAGCTAACTTTAGTAATAACATCAATCATAAATGTTCAGGATACCAGCAACTACCTAAAGAAAATGGCTAAAAAGGCAACCTAACATTAAAAATACCATTTCTTAAAGGGATTAAAAGTAATAATCTATCTCTTAACGTCTCTCTGGTTTAAGCCATGTATTATATTACCTTAATTCGAGCAGAGAAAATTAGTAGACATATAAAGGAAAACATTTGGGCCATCGGGTTCTGACCCCAGGAAATGGCCTCGTCAAAAGATTGTGAAAGCATTAAGCTTCGCCTTGTTGTGTTACCTCTCAGTAAACGTGACTTGGTCCCTTGACCTGGAGTTCTCACCATATGTCCCCCAGTTTCACTGATGGATAATCTCCGCACAACAGCTGTTTGAACCAGCTTTCTGTGGAAGGTGGTAGGGGCCAGCTTGTTTGGCTCAGAACATTGGATGATTTTCTACATTGGATTACTTTGAACTCAAATAAGATATGAAGTAAAAGTACTCTTGAGGAAAGTTATTAGTTAATGTGCACAACAGGGGGTGACCGAAATCAACACACTGAAACTAAGTTTGGGTCAATAAAAGAGCACGGTGAGTGAAAATATTTGTGCACATGAATCTTAAAGGGTTTGTTTAGATTTTTTTGGAAGCGATGTTCTGTAAAGTTACTATCAGTATAAACTATCTGACCTGCAATATAAAATTGTCATATCAAGAATCTTTATTGTCATTATGTCACCCTAATGAAATTTTGGTGAGAAACCGTCTCAGAATTCACACAGATTCACAGATAACACACAGACAAAAACAAGACATAATGTTGAACTAGTTGAAAGGACCAACACTTACTGAGAAGCTAAAAGCATGCAAATAGTCCTTAGCATCTGAAAATGTTTGAGTAAAAAAGTCAGATGCCATCTGTTTTTCCAGAACAATGTAGATTATTGTGCAATTGCATGAACGTATCAGACAGTCGTTCTCTGAAGGGTGTGTAAATAGTCATTAATAAAAAATGAAATGTTCAAGTTAGTTGATGCTCAAGTCAAAAAGGCAGGTAGCAGTCAGTTTACAGATTGTTGTAAAAAAGAAATAAATACTGTGCAATTCTGTTAATGTATTAAACAGACATTCCCAGAAAAGTTAAAGTGTACAGATAATCATTAGCAAAAATTATTATCTTCAAGTTAAACAACTGTACAACAAACACTGCGTGTCTAGTTGTGCAACTAGACATTAGCAATTGAGAGACAGTGTAAATAATTCTCAATCAGACCAAGTACTTGTAAAACCAGTAGCATGTTTGCAAACATGTATGAACTGGGCTGGCAGTTGAATTGATTCTTAGCAGGGGGGCGATATATTTGGGAATATCACCACAAAACTTGCTAAAAACTTAAAACAAAACCTACACAAAGGTAGAACCTTCCAAGGCAGTAACGTGCGGTAGGGTTCATAGCTGGTGAGGCACTGACGTCATCAGAGTCAGATTTACAAATATATACACTCTACAGAGTAGACTCATTGCAAAGTGCTGAAGGAGACTGATTGAGCCAAACCAAATAACCAAGAGACATGGAAAAAATATTGATTCTGTCATGATGCAGCCTGGTGGCTGCATTTTCAGCAGTTCCTGCCTCCTCCTTCCCAGCGCAGCCTGATCAGGATCACCTGTTAGGCTGCAATCACCTGTGACTGGCTCCACCTGCTCACCCATCTTTAAATACTCTGCTCAGTTTGTTCCTGGTCGCCGGGTCGTCTGCAACCTCCACTCTGTCCGGGTTCATGAAGACAAATCATGACAGATTCTTTGATGGAAAAAAATAAAACAAAATTATTTGTTATTTGATTGGTAACAGTTTATGAGTTATGATGGATTTCTGAATTTGTAACACATTCTAAAAAAATATAACACACATTACGCACATTTCATTACGAAAACAAAACATGAATAATTATCACTGTCTTACCTCTACTTATAAATTAAGTCCATGCAGCGCTCTTTCTACACAAAAATATCGGTCACTTTCCGGTAAAAGATCTCTTTATCTATCTTCAGTTTTAAAACTCTCTCAGTCTCAATGGAGCTCACTGCCAGGGAGGAAAGCCTTCCTTTATCAGTGCTGTTCCGGCTGTGTGTTTAGTCTTTTTAGTGCTTTAGTTGTTTAGCATAATTCGCTAATAATACATCCATAACTTGCTGTGACTCTACAGTTTTGGGATCACGAGCGGTTCTCCTTGAGCGCCCCCTGCCTAGAGGCCAAGGAACTGCCGGCCTCACCTACAACCAGTTCTTTGCCGGTTATGATCGCCCAGCAGCGCACGAAAACAAGTTACCTGAACACAGTTTGATGACCAAAACACAATTCGTAATCCACTTATAATAAATTGTAGAAAATCAGGTCATAACTGTTTGAACAATTGAATTTTTGATCAGGAAGATGCATTCACAGAATGGAAGCCAGCGCAGTCAACATGGGATTGTGCAATCCCAGGGGAGGCCAAACTTGCTGCGGCCTCACCGGCTTCACTATCAAGCGCCACCAAGGATTTACATGAAAAATAGCGAAAAGTCCGGGATTTTAAAGAGAATATCATAAAAAACTGAGCAAATTAGATAAAAAAAATAACTTTTATTACAAATGACCGAGTGAATCACAATTTATATTATGTTATCATTATTATATATTTTCTTTCTTTCTATGATGACAAGTGAGGCCTGACCTCACTTGCCTCCCCTGACTGCACGTCACTGTTCCAAGGTACTCAAATGTACGCTGTTTCAATCCGTCTCATTATCTGATTTTAAAGAATCAGCTAATCAGGAGTCCAACAAGATAATTTTCAAACAATTGAAAGAAGCAAAAAGCCCATCAACATACAACCAAATACAAGTCAAACAACTTCACATAAAAACATGCACGTTGAACAAAACAGCATCAAAATTAATCAGGGCCTCTTGTGACATTGTATACTCTGTGCACAGTATATAGTGTTATTCCATTCACATTACCTTGTCCATCTTAGTTTTCTTTTAGTGTTTAATTTAGAAGTTTGAATAAAATGTTAACTGTGCATTTTCAAAATAGAATTGGGGCTGTTACGAATAGACTGAATGTAATATTGCTAACCAACAACCAATCCATTCCGAGGGGTTAAAGTGGGCTATTATAGAAGAATGTCAGGATCTGGGTTTTTGTTTTGACTGTTTGTTTATTTTGATCTATTAGTTAAACTCTCCAGCTTTAAAGCTCAGTTTTGGTTTCGGGTTCTTTCTTGTTTGGTTTCTGTTATAGCTTGTGTTCTGTTTAGTGTTAGGTTTTGGTTCTGTTTTGGGTTATGGTCTAGTTTGGATTTTATTGTGGTTTGATTTTGTTTATTATCACTTCACTTGGCCTGCTCTGTTTACTTCTCTGTATCCACCCTTTAATCAGTCACTCGGTTCACCTGCCAGCTATCTGCCAGCTCACCTCGTAGACAACACCCAGTCACTCCTCTTCTCCAGTCACCATCCAATCAGTGTCAGTTTTCTTCCAGTCACTTCCTTGTTCCTGATAAGCTCCACCCATGTCAGTAATTAGTCTTCACTCCTGTTCACCTGCTCACTCCCCTATATAGTCCTGTCACAAACCTCTGCAATCTGCCAGATCAATTCAAACCACTTGGTGAGTCTTATCCAGCGTTGTATTACTGATAGCCCTGTTGATACCGACGCGATTGCCTTTTTGACTCTGAGCCAGCCTGATCCCTAAACCTGATTTTCTTGCCCGGTATGATTGCTTACCTGTTTTTCTGACCTGGACCTGCCTTGTGATATTCTGAGTTTGCCTTATCCTTGTCTGTACTTCTACCTATTTTAGACTGCCTTTAGTGTGCCGGATTTTGGACTGCCCTTCTGATCATTGAGTCTGCCTGTCCCTGTTTTATTATTAAATCCCGTTTTTTGCTTAAAACCTCTCTTGTCTGGCTGAATACTGGGTCCATCTGTCTCTGGTTCCTGACAAAGAATCAAAATAATACTAAGTGGGAAGCCATTGCGAGCATGATTTCATTGTGTAAGTACAAGTTCCTAGGGATCCAGAAACTTCAGTGTGAAAATCTGATATGATTTCAAATATGTTTTACTGATAATGTAAATAAAATTGTTCTTGCTTTGGGTTCATTTAAGACTCCCAGCATCTTTATGATAGGGATTTGGTTTTATCATATGTGAAAGAAGTTCCCTCTTAAACACAGGAAGAAATTTCCCTGCAAAAGTCCTGGCAATATTACAGCAAGTAATATTGCCCAAGGTCAGAGATATTGGAGAAGTGGATAAGGAGATCATCAAAGGGAGGGGCAGGGTGCTCAGGCTCCTCACCCTCACCCCATTGTTGTGCCATCAATTCTCTTGTGCATTCAACTGCAATTCCACTTCAATTTTTATCAACCTTCTGCTTACCTCTCAAGGAGATAGGATTCAAACCTTGACACGAATTAGCCCTGAAGATTGACTTGATACAGCCACACCCTGGGGACGTTCTGAAAAAGGCCTACTTTTTCCCCTCCTGCTTTCACCTTTTTCTCTTGGTTCCTTTCTTGCCCTCTACATCTCTCCTTTCATTTTTAAAATCTTTCCCTAATAGTTCTGCTTCTACACTGTTGCATGTTTCGTCATCTGTTGTTCTTTCCATCTGTTGGCTCATCTTGTTTTTTTCTTAAGACTGCCTGTCAGTTAGCTGTCAGAGTGATACTGCATCTTCAGCCTCAGTTTAATGGGACAGCGCTGCTGGGGTCTAATGGAGTAATTTCCTTAGAAAAACAAATTGGGATCAAAAAGAGAGTCTTATGTGTTGCAATAAGAGGTTGGAAAGCAGGGAGAGTGTTTCATTTTCATTCCTTACCAACACTTAAAAAGTGGATCAGCAAAGGTCACAAGTCAAAGGATACACTACTGGAACATGAACTGCCTAAACCGTCCCCTCATGAGCGTTCGGTGAGATTCTTATGTTGTATACTTAATTTAAGCACCTACCATGTTATGGAAAGATTTTACAACTAGGTATGTCTCTTCTTGAATAATTTAGCTAGTGTATCAAAAAAATTTAAATTTCATTAATATAAATTTTTAAAAGTGTTAACTAGTACACTACAGAAACTTATTTGGAACCTAAATATCTTTACTTTGATGTATTGATTTTATCAGAGGTAAGGCAAGGTATTTATATAGCACTTTTCAGTAACAAGACATTCAAAGTGCAGAGTGTGCATGTGAGCCCCTCACCAGGGCCACCATTGCCTGCACAAGGGCTTGCTTTATTTATTAAATCAACTTTTTAAAACACCTTATTAGGCTGAACATCGGGTCCTCGGCTTAGTCAGCACATTACACCACATACAAAGACACAATACTTCATTTCTATTAGCTAAAACCCAGAATTAGAAGAGATAGATGTATTTTGTTTTCTCAGTATCTTCACATTTTGAATAGAATATAGATAACTTTATTGTCCAACAATGGGAAAAAGTTTGACCTGACTGGCAGAAACATCAGACACCAGATTTACACATTAGATTAAGTAATATGGATAAAAAGCTAATTTATTTACATTTTAATTGTGGCATATTGTCATTACTCATCTACCTCCTTTTTGAACAGCATGATGACTGGACATCCCCAGGCTGTATATACTTTTGTATAATTGTTCAAACAGATGAATCTGGTATCTTCTGACATCTGAAAATTACACTAAAGGATGAATGAGATTTGTAGAAATCCCCTATTCTCTTCCAGGTATCTTGCCTTATTTCATTTGATTTTCACTAGAGGTCCCACAAAACTGCAGTGTGTTTGAGATGTTTTTTTCTGTCCTGTCTGGCAATGTGGCATTAAGAATTGCTGTGTTAATGCCGAAAAGAGCCCAAAAGATTTTACTTTCACAAGTGTAGCCTCACTGCTTTTGCCATAATGCTCTGTTTGATTTATATATGCAGGAAGCTTTATTGGATTTTATATTGGGACTATTTCATGTTCAATAGACACTGAAACGGGAAGGTAAAAAAGGAGAGAAACAAATGAGACAAAATGCAAAGAAGGGAAAAAAGGTGAAACACAAAGAGGAGAGGAAAGGGAGAGAGCTAGATAACATCATCTGAGTCTGCTTCTACGAGTCTGCTTCAAAAAAAAAAAAAAAAATATATAAATAAATAAATAAATATATATATATATATATATATATATATATATTCATAGACTACTCATTGCAATCCCTTTTATCATCAGTCAGATCCAACAGGGTAGCTTCCTACTTCATGTGTAAATACATTTACAAATGACACTTTAAATTGTACAAAACACAGATACTCATTAGTGACCATCTGACACTTTTTAAGAGTATGTGACGACAACAGCACTTATCTACCTAGGAGCAAAACTATATACAGACAAGTGAGAGCAGAGGTGCCAATAACAGCATTTAAAAATTATATAATACAAACCGCAATGCGGAGGGAAAAGAAAATAAACAAAAAATTAATAATGCATCTTAGAAACAAAGAGATTACAAAATCACAGCAAAAACAATATATATTATTGTTTATATTATTATAAACTGTCATGGTTTTCAGATGACGAGCCCACATGCAGATACGAACGGGAGGCAAAACGCAGTTTTAAGTTCTTTTATTAAAGGAAAAATAAGCAGGTTTATGGACGGACTACTGGTACACGGCTGGGTCAGAACGTCAAGGCTGGAGAGACTGTAAGAGAGAGAGCACGTGAGTTCTTCATAATGAAAGCCAGAAAAACCAACTAAGAGTTGCGCTGCTTACCATTAGGCAGGGCGGACCTAACCGGGAAGAAGTAGCGTCAGGAGATCTCTATGTGACTACTCTGATGGAGATAGGTGGCTAGTGGCTGAGGGCGGCAGATGTAGCTGGTGAGGAATCCGAGATGACCTCATCGGCAGCGGTTGACAGATGGATTGACCAGAGTGAGCACAGAACCGACAGAACCCGGGAAAGGGGGATCTCAGCCCTCGCTGGGTAATTTCCAGGAAGTATGAGGGGAGCGCCAGAGCAAAATCTGAGCCGACAGGTCTGCTGGTCTGTTTCTTCGGACGAGGCGTCAAGACAGGTGAGTGCATCCAAGCACCAAAATCACGACTGGTTAAGGCTCCGGCGTCTTCCATCTGCCAGTGCTCTGCTTAAGAAGCCAGAGGAAGCCGCCTGCAACGAGCTGCAGGTGTGGACCACGCCTCCTCAGCCAACTAGGCACACCTGCGGAGTAGAGTTAGCAGCCAACACAGAGAATCCTGACACTACCCCCCCCCTCAACGGCCGCCTCCTGGCGGCCCAGACGAAGATGTGCTGGGTTGAGTAGACCAAAAGTCTCGGATCAATTCCTCATTGGCGATGGTGGCTGCAGATACCCATGAGCGATCCTCCGAGCTGCGACCCACCCAATCCACGAGGTATTGGTAACCCCTTCCACGTCGACGGACATCTACAATCCTGGAGACGCGAGAACTCTGACTGTCCTGGGAGGGTGGAGGGGGTCCGGAAGGAGGGTAAGAATCATTGTCCAAAACAGGCTTAATCTGGGATACGTGAAAAGTGGGATGAACACGAGAGTGAGGAGGAAGACGTAAGCGGACAGTGGTGGGGTTGATGACTGTTTCTATTTCATAGGGACCTGTAAACCGGGGAGCAAGTTTCTTGGCGGATGGATTAGTCAAAACATCTCTGGATGATAACCAAACCCTCTGACCGGGGCGATAATGGGGAGCTGGTCTGCGGTGCTGGTCGGCAAACCTCTTGCTCCGCTCTGCGGTGCGAGTGAGGGCTGTAACTGTCTCTTTCCATATTTTCTGGCAGCGAGCAATATAATCGTTAACGGATGTGAAGGGAATCCTGAGTTCGTCTGAAGGTAGGAGTGGTGGTTGATATCCTAATGCAACTTCAAAAGGTGAACGTCCCGTGGCTGAGGTGATATGAGAGTTCAGAGCATACTCTACCCAAGGCAAAAACTTGTTCCAGTCGGAAGGAGTAGATGACGTGAGGCAACGGAGGGTGGTTTCTAATTGTTGATTCATTCGTTCAGTCTGACCGTTGGTTTGAGGATGGTATCCGGAGGTGAGCGTGTAACGGGCACCCAGAGCAGAGCAAAAGTGCCGCCAGACCTGAGAAACAAACTGGGGACCCCGGTCAGAGAGAATGTCAACAGGAATTCCATGGAGCTTGAAAACATGTTTAATGAGGAGTTGGGCAGTCTGGAGAGCGTTAGGTAGCTTACGGATGGGTATGAGATGACAGGACTTGGAAAAACGGTCAACCACAGTTAAGATAGTTGACATGCCTTGGGAAACAGGGAGTCCAGTAACGAAATCAACAGCTATGTGAGACCATGGACGTTTGGGAATCGGAAGCGGATTCAATAACCCAGAAGGCGGCTGGTTAGACGACTTGTTTTGGGCGCAGACAGGACAGGCTAAAACGTAGTCTCTGACGTCCTTGGTCCACGATGGCCACCAGAATCGCCGAGACACCTGAGACTGGGTTCTATAAATGCCCGGATGGGCGGAAAACTTGGCATCGTGAACCCACCGTAAAACCTCAGGACGAACAGATCGGGGAACATACTTTAATCCCGGTGGGCCCGTACCAGGATCCGGATCTAATAACAGGGCCTGATTAATCCTGTCCTCTAGGTCCCAATGCAAAGCTCCAACTGTGCATGATGGAGGAAGAATTAAATCCGGTTGTTTCTCTTGTTCCACTTGAGCAAACTGACGAGAAAGCGCATCGGGTTTAATGTTTCGAGAGCCTGGTCTGTAGGTTATGGTGAGGTTGAATCGTGAGAAGAATAATGACCAACGGGCTTGCCTAGAGTTGAGTCTGCGGGCTGTCTGCAGATAGGAGAGGTTTTTGTGATCTGTCCAAATTATGATGGGCTGCTCGGATCCCTCTAGCCAGTGCCGCCACTCCTCCAAGGCTAACTTAATAGCTAATAATTCCCGATCGCCTACATCATAATTCTGTTCAGCAGGGGACAAACGACGGGAGAAAAATGCACAAGGGTGAAGTTTATTATCTGTCTCAGACTGTTGGGAGAGGACCGCTCCTACACCGGTGTTGGAAGCATCTATTTCAAGTGTGAATTGTCTGGAAGGATCAGGGTGAACTAGTATAGGAGCCTGGGAAAAACGGGATTTAAGGGTCTTAAACGCCTCATCGGCTTCAGGACTCCAGAAAAAAGGAACCTTGGTGGAGGTAAGAGCATGTAACGGGGAAGCTATTTGACTATAGTTCCTGATAAATCGCCTATAGAAATTAGCGAACCCTAGGAACCGTTGAAGCTGTTTACGTGACTCAGGAACTGGCCACTCTGTTACCGCTCTAATCTTTTCTGGGTCTGATCTTACTTGCCCCCCCTCCAAAATAAGACCGAGAAAAGAAACTGAAGTCTGGTGAAAATCGCATTTTTCGGCTTTTACAAACAGGCGATTCTCTAGCAACCGCTGGAGAACAAGCCTAACATGTTGTTTGTGTTGATCTAGGTCACGAGAGTAAATCAGGATATCGTCTAAATAGACGAACACAAAAACATTCAAAAAATCCCGCAGGACATCGTTCACTAATGCCTGAAACACTGCTGGGGCATTACACAAGCCAAAAGGCATTACTAGGTACTCAAAGTGACCTAACGGAGTCTTAAAAGCTGTCTTCCACTCATCCCCCTGTCTCACCCGAACCAAATGATAAGCGTTGCGCAAATCGAGCTTAGCGAAAACTTTGGCATTCTGGACTGGCTCAAAGGCTGATGATAATAGAGGAAGTGGGTATTTATTCTTGACCGTTATCTGGTTAAGCCCTCGATAATCAATACAGGGTCGAAGGGTTCCGTCCTTCTTTCCCACAAAAAAGAACCCAGCCCCTAATGGGGAAGAAGAAGGACGAATTAACCCCGTAGCCAAAGACTCACCAATGTACTTCTCCAACGATTGACGTTCTGACCTGGAGATGTTATAGAGTCGACTCGCCGGTAAAGGGGCCCCAGGTAACAGGTCAATCGCACAATCGTATGGGCGATGTGGGGGCAGAGAACACGCCTGAGTCTTACTAAAGACCTGCTGCAAGTCGTGGTAATCCTCAGGAACGCGAGACAGATCAATAACGTCTCCGGAATTAGTTAGGGAAGAGGAGACCACTACGGGTCGAGCAGACTGCAAGCAACGGGAATGACAAGAAGGTGACCATGACTCTAATCGGGACTCAGCCCAATTGAACTGCGGATTATGGACCCTTAACCAAGCTATACCCAAAACCACAGGTGAACGCTTAACCGGGAAGACAAAAAAAGAAAGTTGTTCTCGATGGTTGCCGGAAACTATCACCTCCAAAGGTCGTGTGCGATGAGTAATAAGGGTCAAATTTTGCCCATCCAATGACGAGACCTGGAGTGGTTTGGGTAAATGATCCACAGGTACACGAAGCTGGTCCACAACCGCTTGATCAATAAGATTAAAATCAGAACCTGAATCTACTAGAGCCGAAACATCAAAACTCTCCTGGTCAAATATCAAAGTAAGAGGTAGACAACAACGAGAACCAGATGAAACCTTAACAGTCTCCCGGGGAATAGATCCCAACTTGTCCACCGATCCCCCCGTTAAGAGTGGCGGACTCGATCTTTTGGCCGAACAGGACAATCTCTGAGGAAATGACCATCACCTCCACAATAAAGACATAAGTTCTCTGAGAATCGCTGCTGACGTTCCTTCTTGGAGAGACCCACCTGCCCCAACTGCATGGGTTCGGGAGGAGGTGTAAAGGAACGGGGTTCCCTCCTGATAGGAAAAGAAGCTGTGGAGGTAGATGGTTGCAAGGCAAGGTTGGACTTAACCCGATTTCGGCTGCGTAACCGAGAGTCCAAGCGAATAGCTAGCGCGACAAACTCCTCAAAGTCCTCTGGTTCCTCTACCCGAGCTAATTCGTCCTTTAATGACTCGTCTAGAGCCTGAAAGAAAGCTGCCTTTAACGGTCTCGGCTGCCAACCTGCAACCGCAGCAAATGTACGAAACTCCACAGAAAAATCCGAAACTCGACGACCGCGCTGTTTCAAGGTGAGGAGATGTCGAGACTGTTGTGCCGAATCCAACTCCGGTGCAAAAATTGTCTTAAATTCAGTAATGAAATCCTGAAAAGTTGTCCCAAATGACTGACAATCAGGGAATCTAGCCTCAGCCCACCTAAGAGCCCTACCCGTTAACAGGCGTAAAACGTAAGATATCCTTACCTCATCAGAGGCGAAAGTCTGGGGTGAACGGTTGAACACCAGGTTGCACTGGAAAAGAAAACCTCCGCAACTTCCGTCGTCACCGGAGAATTTGTCCGGAGAAGGTGACGCGCCCTCAAGTGATGGAGTCCAAGCCTGATTCTCCATGCTCGGAGCGTCAGAAGGCGGGGTTGCGAGACCTTGAGTGACAAGTGACGTCTTCGCGGAAGTAACTGTGTCCACTAGTAGGCTAACCTGCGCGGCTAACCTCTGAAGTTGTTCCTGAGTGGAATTCACAGCAAAACCTAACGTCTGCATCTGTTCTTGATGTGCGGCTAACTGCCGCCCGAACGTATCCGCTGGACTTTGGTGGCCGGAGCCTTCTTCTGTCATGGTTTTCAGATGACGAGCCCACATGCAGATACGAACGGGAGGCAAAACGCAGTTTTAAGTTCTTTTATTAAAGGAAAAATAAGCAGGTTTATGGACGGACTACTGGTACACGGCTGGGTCAGAACGTCAAGGCTGGAGAGACTGTAAGAGAGAGAGCACGTGAGTTCTTCATAATGAAAGCCAGAAAAACCAACTAAGAGTTGCGCTGCTTACCATTAGGCAGGGCGGACCTAACCGGGAAGAAGTAGCGTCAGGAGATCTCTATGTGACTACTCTGATGGAGATAGGTGGCTAGTGGCTGAGGGCGGCAGATGTAGCTGGTGAGGAATCCGAGATGACCTCATCGGCAGCGGTTGACAGATGGATTGACCAGAGTGAGCACAGAACCGACAGAACCCGGGAAAGGGGGATCTCAGCCCTCGCTGGGTAATTTCCAGGAAGTATGAGGGGAGCGCCAGAGCAAAATCTGAGCCGACAGGTCTGCTGGTCTGTTTTCTTCGGACGAGGCGTCAAGACAGGTGAGTGCATCCAAGCACCAAAATCACGACTGGTTAAGGCTCCGGCGTCTTCCATCTGCCAGTGCTCTGCTTAAGAAGCCAGAGGAAGCCGCCTGCAACGAGCTGCAGGTGTGGACCACGCCTCCTCAGCCAACTAGGCACACCTGCGGAGTAGAGTTAGCAGCCAACACAGAGAATCCTGACATAAACAATATATATATATATATATATATATATATATATATATATATATATATATATATATATATATATATATATATATATAAAAAGGCTGTTGCCTTGCAGCAAGAAGGTCCTGGGTTCGAGTACACCCCTGGGTCTTTCTGCATGGAGTTTGCATGTTCTCCCTGTGCATGCGTGGGTTCTCTCCGGGTACTCCGGCTTCCTCCCACAGACCAAAAACATGACTGTTAGGTTAATTGGCTTCCCTAAATTGTCCTTAGGTGTGAGTGTGTGCGTGAATGGTTGTTTGTCCTGTTTGTCTCTGTGTTGCCCTGCGACAGACTGGCGACCTGTCCAGGGTGTACCCCGCCTCTCGCCCAGTGAACGCTGGAGATAGGCACCAGCACCCCCGTGACCCCATGAGGGATAAAGCGGTTTGGAAAATGGATGGATGGATGGATATAAAAAAAATAAACAATATATATATCCTCAGTCACATCTCTCAGAAATCAGGGCGTTTAATGTACTTCTCTCTGCTTCCATCCCTGCTACCCATTAGCACATATTGTGTTTATGCCCGGAAAAACTGTAACTGTAAAACATGAGGATTATCGATCAGACAATCTTACTTATGGAAGGTAATTCCCCAGGATTTGTAGTGTGCTTTTGTTTGCGCACCCATAAGCAGAGCAAAAATTGGGCATCCTCGGACGGAGCTCTGGAAGTTTGCTAACTTTCAAAACAAAATCAAAATTATGAATTAAGTTAGACAATAATTTAATTCAACCAATTGATCTCATGTAGACCCTAAAAGGGTGACGTTTTCAGTCAGCTAATTTATCTGGAAATCGATTGAGAATTCACCGGATTCAGAGTGTCTCAAAACATAAAGTACATTTTCCTAAATTGACGTGTATTCGGTCTGACTGCAGCTTGGTCTGACCTAAGATGGCCTCTCTGTCGGCACGCCTCTCACCCGACGACGGGGCGTCTACGTATATGATGTCTATGTAGCTCATTAGCAACGAGTGACTTCACAATAGCATGCAGCTAAGAGCCTCAAAATAACTTTAGCCCAGATAATAAACTAATGCAAACACCCCGTAGCTTAGGCTATTCCTTTGCCATGCGCAAGATTGCATCAAGTGATGACATATGGTTAACTCACTAGCTGAGAGGGAGGGCGGTTACTCACTGACACAAAAGAGCTTCAACAGAATCCGTGGGAAGCTTTAAAAACCAAAGAGAAGAGCAGGCAGAGAAAGGAGTATGTTGTGTTTTATCTATTGCAGTTTCTTGAATAAATCACAATTGTACCTGAAGACAATCTTTCATTACAGGCACATCATTAACTAATGTGACTCTCCAGTTAGGGATCTTGGGACAGCAGTGCCCCCTGGTGTACACTCATACTTCTACAACTTAACATAGTCACATGTTAAATGCTCCTATCTTTAGGAAGGAGGGGGGTTAGCTCTGAGCTGTTTGGCCAGGCTCTTTCTCACAAAAGCAAATCAAACACAATACAAATAAGAGATTATAATGTAGATTCACTCCCAAACATTAGAAATATTCACCAAAGTTCAACAAAGCTCCCTTTGGAGTACTTAAGCATTAACTCTATTCCTGTTAAGATTCTGCCTAGGCACAAATATCACCTTCTAGGTGTATAAAGGAAAAGAGATTTATTTTTACTGTGGTTGCTTCCTGATGGAGGATTGATGGTGCCCGCTTTTGGTGAGGAAGGGGAAGGCGTTGTCCTCTGGTGTGCTGTGTGGCAGAGCATGGTTCTGTCTAGGGCTGAGATCTGCTACGGTTGTAATATTCTGGTTTGTGTTCTGGTTTTATTTTTGAGTCATTTTCCTCTCCTGCTTTAGGTTCTCTGCTTGCTTTGAGTTTTTGTCCTGTCTGGGTTTTTATTTACTGTTAGGTTATCCGGTTTTGTCATCTGTTTTAGTCTAAGCTTTATTTTCTGTTTTAGGTTTTTACTTTAGAGTGATTTTGTTTCTTAGTAAGTTTGGTGTAGTTTCTGTCCACTTGTCCTGTCAGCTTTTTAGCTTTGGTTTTTTATTTATTTCTTGTCTTGATCCTCTGCACTGATGTCTGGTCTAATTACCCACTCTGCACACCTGCCTTACTCCACCCTTGTTGCAATCATCTCTGACCGGTTTCACCTGCTTCCTCCTCCATATAAACAGTTGAGACCAGACATCAGTGCCAGGTCGTCTTGTTGAGTTATGGGTGAGTCTCCTCCTGCAAGATTCTGTTTTTGATTTGCTTTTGGATTTTTGACCCCCTGTGTCTCCAGTAACCTGAGCCATCCTGTTCTGTCTGTTCCTGCCCTGCCTGCACAACTGGACTGTTTGTTTTTCTGCCATTTTTGTTACAACAGGTTTTTTGGGATTTTGTCTCCGTTTTTGATTTATGTTATTAAAATCCTTCTTTTTAAAGAAACCTCTGCTGGTCTGGCTGAATTCTGGGTCCCTTGCCTCTGATCATTACAACGGTAGGCTCCTGGAGCTGCTGTGAACGTCTCGCTTCATTAGGGTGGCTGCTGCTCAACAACTGGTCCGATGATTACCTGGCTAAAGCAATAAGGATGGACCTCATTGGTTCACTGGGAGATGCGGGATTTTCCAGTATTATCTTTTGGGGCTGAATTAATGAATTAGAGTCTCATGCTCTATGAAATAAAAGTGCTGCGGCAAAACTTGGTCCTGCCAAGAATCCAATCACGGGCCCACCACATGTTGGGAACATGCAGAAAATCCAGCTGAATGGTCTTCTCAACAAGCAACCATGCGCAGGCTGGGTTATAGGTTCAGGGTGTAATTAATTCCATGGGCAGCCCCAACCTCAGCTGTTGTCTGAACCACAGGCCGGTACAAGAAGTTGTAGTCCCAGCTGTAAGGCATGCTGGGAGTTGCAGTTTGTCACATTACGATGAAATAACATCTGCAAGATAACACAATGGATCCTTATGGTACCAGAGCGTTAAACTGCATGTGACTCGAACAATGACTGACAATAGACATCTGATCAGACTTCTTATGCTGAGCATGTTTATTGCGCTGTCATTGAGCTTTTGAAATATATGCGTTTGCATTTACCGAGTCAACCTATTTTAACAAAGAAAGATCATAGTTATGTGTAAAAATAGCAAGAAAAAGCAAGCCTGCGTACGTATGTGTTGTTATCACGCCCGCTGACAGGGGGGGACAAATGGGTCAATTGTCCCGGGCTCAGGATAGAGATGGGGCCCAAAACTGACACTCTGACCATAAAAATACAGGCAGAAGTTATTTTTCAGAAAATATTTGTGTGAAAAATATTTAGTATTAGAGTAACTAAATATATAGTTGAAGATATAGAGTAACTAAATATATAGTTACCGCGCGCTGACTGCAGCAGCTTCCCCAAAGTCTCTCTGTCTCTGTGTCACGGCTCTATGCTGCTCCCCCTCCCCTCTCGTACATGGCTCAGCGGCGCCAGCCAATCAGCACGCAGGCTCAGCCTTGCCCACCCACTCAGCTCTCTCTCCACTCAACACACAAACAACCTCTCAGACTCAGAGAGAGAGACCGCAGGAGCGGAAAAACACGAAGAGGGAAAAAAGTGCCTTTTGGCTATATTTTAATACCGTAAATAAAATCAAGCTGTATGTGTCATGTTCGGCTTTAAATGTTTGGCCCACATGCAGAAACACTCAGGGGAAACAGGTCAGATCACAAGAGTTTTATTTAACAGAGACGCGGGATCACGAGGAAGATCTGTCGCCGCAGATCAGGGAAGCAGCGGGGAACCGAAGTCTGGAGACAGGGTCAGTCTGAAGGAGAGGGAGACACGGTTAATTGAGGGAGAAGCTAAGGAAACGTTACGGGGAGTCGTAAGCCTACCACAGAGCACGGGAACCGAACCAGGGAGGTAGTGGTGTGGACTCAGCCCGTCCTGCGGAGGTGGTGACAGGCGTCCGGGAGAACTGTGGGCAGAGGCGGATGGGGTCCGAGCAGCACCGCCGGGTCCAGGGATCCAGGATGAACAGAGGAAGGAACCAGGGTGAATCCGGGGGGGGAAGCTCGCACCCAACTTGGTACCACCAAGGGAGTTTGAGGAGGAGATCGCCAGAGCAGGATCTGAGCGGTTGTGGATTCGGGAGCCTGGTCTTCACAGCGCAGAGTCACACGAGAGAAGGGTTCCAAAGACACGAGTGCACGCGACAAGGTAACACTCTGGCATCCTCCCTCTGTTCGAGCACGGTTCTTATAGTGCGGCCTGGTGCTGCTGGAGTGTCTGCAGGTGTGTGCACTCCGCCCACCTGTTAACCACGAACACCTGTGGAGAGAGTGGAGGCAGCAGAGCCAGCAGCAAGCTGCAAGGCCCTGCTGACTGAGTCCTGACAGTATGTTTTGTAAAAAGCCGGTTAAATTCAGTGGAAACACAACAAATTTATATAAGCACGTGAAAAACCATGAGCAACAAAACGTCGAGCAACAGAAAGGGAGAGAGGAGACGAAACTTCTCATGATACATCAAGCTTAAATGTCAAAAGTATCGGTATCGTATCAACAGCGCCGATACTCACCCTGTATTTACTTTGGATTGGATCGATTAAAAAGCTGGAACAGCTCCCGGCTAGAGGACAGCGTGTGTTTGAGGTGAAGACAGAAAGAGCCATCCCTAGCCATTACAAAGACAGTGCAGGTGGAGAGGCTTGCAGCCCGATTGGATAGTCTGAGCATTGTCGCTCAGAGATGGATCACACCGTTAATTTCAATGATCCCGCGTTATGGCCAACAAAACTGACTGATTCTGATCAAATGAATGCTGTGCGTTTAATGGCAAAAAAAGAAGCTAGGGACTTGTTAGGGACTGGCTAATATAAAGCATGAAGTATACAGTTAAGTTGACTTTTGTTTTGGTGTGTGTGTGTGTGTGTGTGTGTGTGTGTGTGTGTGTGTGTGTGTGTGTGTGTGTGTGTGTGTGTGTGTGTGTGTGTGTGTGTGTGTTGTGGGCCCCCCCTCTACACTAGCAAAGCTGTCAACTGGCCTGGTTGGTATATGTGTGGTTTGTGAATATGTGACTAGATCATTTAGGTCCATTGCAGGACATTGCAGGTCCAGTCCACTTAAAGGAAAACACAGGTTAGCATTGCTTGACAAAAAATATATTTATAAAATATGACATAATTTTCTATAGGAAGATTTGACAGAATGTAACACAGCTAAAAGAGGAAATCTAGTGTGCTTGAAGGAATCAAAAGGCCACATTAAATGTCATCTATTACATAATCATTTGAAGGTATCTAGTCATACTAAGCTGAGGTGAATCTTGGAAAAATGTCTGGAGGGACAGTTAGTCTGCAAGGGAAGATATAACAAATTTGACAATAATGTAAACATATGATTGCCCAGCTAGGTCAGTGTGTTCTGACTAAATGACTTGATTTTCACAAGAGGTAAGGGAAACTCTTACTAAGAAATATTAAAAGACACCTGGAGAATCTGCAATCAGACCAACTAAATCTAGCTTGCTCTTATATGTACACCTTTAGATATCAATTATATTTAAAGGCTTACTGTTTAGAAGTTCCCTTTTGTAGTTGGGATTTTTTTAAATTTCAGAATCATTGAAGTTGATTATAATGATCAGATGTCCTCTTTAACAAATTGACTCTGAATGAGCACAATCACGGAGGCAGGAATCAGTTAAAGGTTTTATTGAAGAAAATAATAAAGTGGAGATGAAGTCGGCAGGTTGGATCTCTGGGTCTTGCTGAGGAAGGGAAGGCGAGAGGTGAGGGTTTGAATAGTGAGAGTCTGAGGAGAGCACTGGAACTAACTGGGCTGATGGTTTGGCTTGAGCTTTTGATGTCCAGGATTGTTGATGGGAGGTGCAGGACCGGTAGGTGTTCTCCAGATGTTTGGTCAGAGGGTGGACAGGCAGGCGACCTCAGGCAGGAGGGCTTATGCAGGGTGTGGATCAAAGGCTTCACGGGTTCCAGCAAGCTGGCTTGGAACGTCTTGGTGGAGTCTTCAGAATGAGTGCGTGACAGAGGAACGATTCTTCAGCTTGGAATCCGGGTTTCTAGGAGGAAGGAAAATGAGAACAGGGTTAGGCTTGGGTCATGCAAGGAGTCAAGGCTTGGAAAGAGGTTTGGTCTGTACCAGCGCATGAGCGTAAACGAACTGACGCCCTCCTCCTGGTTCCAGCTCCTTAAGAAGGGTGGTAATCAGCTCAGATGTAGAGCACCTGCCCGTCCAACCCTGCTGAGAAGGAGAAAGAGAAAACCCGGCCTGCATCTCAGCCTGGACTATGATATCAGATTGTTTTATTTAAAGAGTTGTTATCAGTTGGGCGATTGGATGTCACACTTTCTTGAGTAGAGGTTCTAGCTGAAAACATAAGATAGATAAGATGCTCCTAATATTAGGGCTGGGCAACGATTAAAATATTTAATCGCGATTAATCGCCCTGATTAATCGCCCTGATTAATCGCGATTAATCGCATTGTATTTACAAACTCCAAGAATGAATTCAAAAGTAGTGTAAAGAGCACTTTTATTTTAATGTTCTGCTGCCATATGAACAAAAGTGTTGTAACATTTGTAGCACTTATTTTATACTGGATATTTTCAACCCATCTATTGAATTTAGTGCACTAGTTGATCTTTTCTTCATAAGAGAACAGCAGCACTGCAGCCAAAATATGGCCTTTTTTGACCTGCTGTATATTAGCCAGTCCCTAAGCTTGATGTATCATGAAACTGTTGACCTTTTGGGTTTTGTGGTTTTTATTTTATTATTACAATTAAATAATAATAATAATAATAATAATAATAATAATATAATAATAATAATAATGTTATGTTCAGTGTTTTTTCGCTAATCCACCTCTTATATATTTCAATCCTTATGTAATTTTGTCTGTGTTGTGTGCACCTGCCTGTTGCTTTAATCCTATACATTTCCCCGTCGTGGGATAAAAAAAGGATTAGCTAATGTTATCTTATCTTAAATAACACTTTTTAATATATGTACTGGGTTCTTTCAAGGTCTTAATTACATGTTATGTGTGGGCTCCAGTAACATCCATCCATCCATCCATCCATCCACTGATCTACCTGGATGTTCCCTGGAGGACTGAAACGCCTCAGTCAGAGACGTCTGTGGGTCTGTCGGGGCAGTGAGAGAAGTTTCGTTTCCTCTCTCCGTTTCTGGGGCTCGACGTTTTCATGTTTTTTCACGTGCTTAGATAAATTTGTTGTGTTTCCACTGAAATTAACCGGCTTTTTACAAAACATACAGCTTGATTTCATTTACGGTATTAAAATAAAGCCAAACGGTGCTACTTCCCTTGTTCATGTTTTTTCGCTGCTGCGGTCTCTCTCAGCTGTTTGTTTGTCAAGTTTGTGTGAGAGCTGAGTGGGCGGGCCAGGCTGAGCCTGCGTGCTGATTGGCTGGCGCCGCTGAGCCATGTACGAGAGGGGAGGGGGAGCGGGAGAGTGCTGCCTGACTGACACTGACTGAAAGCATGTGAGCAACATGCGTTAATGCGCGATAAAATAAATATCGCCGTTAATAGTCTAATGAATTAACGCGGAATTAACGCGTTAACTTGCCCAGCCCTACCTAATATGGAAGGGTATAGTTCTAATATTTTTCTTTTTCTGTATAGCTCAAATATTAATCCTTATGTAGCCCATATTATTTAGGAGCCAGTAAGAATAAAAAGTAATAAACTATGCTGTATTAAGTTATTAAAGTACATAAGCTGCAACTAAAGTGTTAATGCTTTGCCTAGAGTGACTGACAGTGCTTTTAGCCATTTAGCCATTTATTCCATGCTGCCTCATATTGTTCTGCCCCTTGTCTTTGTGACTTCCGGAACAAACGTCTCAGTCAGTTCCTTGCGAGACAGGCACTCGGAGCTCCCATGACAGCAGCATCTCACTTGAGCAGTGAAAAAAAAAGAAGAAAATGAACCAAGCAATCATTCAGTTATAAAATCGGGACAGATCATGGACAGAGGGCAGAGCAAACAACCTGAAATCATCTGACAGGAAGAATATTCGCTCTGAAAATAAGTTTAGACGAACTAACTGATTAGCATCTCATGCTAGCGGGACCCTCCACGTGCCACCGCCATTTTGTTCTGCCTTGTTTTTGAGAGATTGGTGAGCACCTGAATTCATGTTCAAGGGCCTGCTCCCATATTGTATGTTGTCAGAATATGATACCGTGAGTGATTTAATGTGAATTTAAGGTAATTTTATCAGTACAAATATATTGTTTGCACATTCATGCTCGTTAATAAGTTTTTATTCATCGAGGTGTATGTAAAAATTGTACAAGCACAAAGGTGCAGTAAGAAAAACAAATACAACAAAAATGTCTTTAGAAACATTTTTATTTGTCATATTTGAATGGTTGACATGAAAAAAAATATATATTGATACACAGCTATTGTCAAATGGGATGTGGTGGCCTAGTGGTTAGAGCATTGCGCATGGGTCCCAGAGGTTCTGAGTTCAACTCCCACAGGCTGCCACTCTGGGTCCCTGAGTAAGACCCTAAACCCCAGCTCCCTGGGCACTGCACAGTGGCAGCCCACTGTTCCCTAAGGGAATGGGTTAAATGCAGACAATAAATTTTGTTGGATTGTATTTTGCATTCACAATAAAGATGATCAAAAAAATGTCAATATGAATAAAGCCATAAACATGATATTTTATGACACTATCTGTGCACAGGTAAAAAAAAACTTTGGGTTACTCAAGCACATGAACGGGTCCTGGACCAGAGTTTGATGGTGAGCCAACCCCATTCTTGAACGAGCCCAGTCTGCTACTACACTGTGCAACAAACACCTCTCTCACTCACCCCCCCCCCCACCCCACACACCTTCACACACATCCAGTCCAGGAACTTTTCGACAGTTGGACTTTTGAACATTTTGGACTCTCAACTTCACATACACTCACATTCACATGGAGGAAGTGGATTTAAGGAGGAGGGGGGAGGGGGTGGTGGGCTGGAAAATTAATTGTTGTAGGTAAGTGATTCTGCTGGAAAGTTGGCAGAAAGTTGTGAAAACAGTGAATTATCTGTAACATATTCCCTTAAGCAAACTCCAAGCCTTCTCAGGGTGAATTCCTTGTCCAAATAACGAGGCAGACTACAACACCTGGGACACAAGTGTGGAAGTACTCATTAAAGACCCAGCTGTTTCTGACTCGAACTGCACTCAGAGAATACTTGATAGTCTCTTGCCCCCTGGGACAGATATGACAAAGCATTTAAGCTCTCAAGCCAAACCCTCTGCTTACCTGGAAGTGCTTCACTCTGCTTACGGAGTAGTCGAAGATAGTGATGAGCTCTTCGCAAGATTTATGAATACACTGCAAGATGATGGAGAGAGGCCGTCAAACTATTTGCAAAGATTACATGTCGATTTGACAAGAGCCATGCGGCAAGGTGGTGTTACCAAATCTGAGTTTGGTAAGCAGCTTTTGACACAGTTCTGTCTGGGCTGCTGGGAGGACAGCCTAATATGTGATCTTAAGCTAGGGCAGAAGAAGGAGAGTCCACCTTCCTTCTCAGAACTTCTCTGGGAATTAAGAGCAGAGGAAGATAAACAAGTAGTATGAAGCAGCACCTGGGTAGAACGAGACCACCTTCAAGTCACCCAAAGCAGCGGGTCATGTCCCACCTCCAAACAGTAAACACTACGGAGTCCAACTTTGATGTCCTAAAGAAACAAATAGCAGATCTAAGTGCACAACTCAACAGTTGAAAATCAGAGACACTAAAACAGAAATGACCCTAACAACAGAATAAGTGTGCTACAACTAGGGCTGGGTTTAAAAAATTGTTTAATTGATTTGAATCGATTTTCCTTTGATTGGCCTGACATCGATTTATAAAACCTTTAATTCGATCTTTTTAATACGTCTTTTCCCCAAACTCCCATGAGACTTCTTGCACAATGCAAGATCTCATTACTACATGAGTAGCATAACAAAAGAAGATGGCAGAAGCACTTAAAGCACCATCAACAAACTTGAAGGCAGATGTCTGGAAATATTTTGGATTTAGAAAAACAGGAAAGCAACAATGAACTGGATAAGAGCCAAACAGTATGCAGGATTTGCTACGTGGAGGTAAAAAATTGTGGAACCACAATGAATCTCCAAAACCATTTAACGAGACACCCTCTGCAAATGCCATCTGCTCTGAAGAAAAAGCAGCTTGAGAAGGCATCCTCTGGTATTGTTCCCTCACTTTTCAAAACTGTATCTGTCTCCCCAATTCTGAAAAACCTGCCTCAGATCCCACTAACTTTAATAATCTTCATCCCATCTCAAATCTTCCCTTTATTTCTGAAATACTCGAAAAAAATACTGTCTGCTCAACCACGCCTATCTGACCCTCAACAGTCTTTACGACCCTTTCCAGTCTGGTTTTCGCCCCTCCCATAGTACTGAAACTGCCCTAATAAAAATCACAGATGATCTCCTAATTGCTGCTGATTCTGAACTCCTCTCCATCCTCATCCTCCTCGATCTTAGTGCGGCCTTTGATACCATTTCTCACTCCATTCTCCTCAATAGATTATCCTCTCTTGGCATCTCTCACACCCCTCTTGACTGGTTCTTCTAATATGTCTCCGACCGCACTCAGTTTATTCAACTCAAATCTTTCACATCCCACCCTTCCTCTGCCACTACTGGTGTCCCTCAAAGCTCTGTTCCCGGCCCCCTCCTTTTCATCACCTACCTCCTTCCCCGTAGCAATATTTTTCGCAAATTCAATATTCATTTTCACTGTTACGCGGATGACACCCAGCAAACCCACCTCCTCACTCCCCCCTTTGTCCCTTACTAACTGCTTACTTGAAATTAAAGACTGGTTCACCTCAAACTTCCTTAAACTAAACAGTGATAAAACCGAACTCCTCCTCGTTGCCACCAAATCCACCCTATCCAATATAAATAGTTTCACACTACCCATTGACAACTCCTTGGTCTCCCCCTCCCCTTAGGTCAAGAGTCTGGGTGTTGTCCTCGACTCCTCCCTATCCTTTCAGTCACACATAAATAACATTAGCTGGTCTGCATACTTCCACCTACACATCATTAACCACCTCCGTTCCTCCCTTACCGCTCACACTGCCTCTATCCTTATCCACAGCCTCATCATCTCCTGTCTTGATTATTGTAACTCTCTTCTTTTCGGCCTCCCTCATAAATCCCTCCATAAACTCCAACTTCTTCAGAACTCAGCAGCTCGTGTGACCAAAAACCCCTCTTTTCCTCATATTACCCCTGTCCTTCAACAGCTCCATTGGCTCCTAGTTCAATTCAGAATACAATTTAAAATCCTTCTGCATACTTTCAAAGCCATCCATAACCTTGCTCCTCCATATCTATCAGACGTCGTTCAGATCGCCACCTCCTCCTGCTCCCTCAGATCCTCCTCCTCCATCCACCTTACTTTACCCCCAGCTTGACTCCTCACCATGGGGAGCAGAGCCTTCAGCCACTCTGCTCCCCAGCTCTGGAACTCACTCCCACCTGACCTCTGCATAATTGACTCTCTCCCCCTGTTCAAAACCTGTCTCAAAACCCACCTGTTCCAGCTTGCTTATTTGTAAATACACTGTTCTTGTCCCTCTCCATAACTGTTTGTTTATAATTTTTCTGTTCCCTGTGTCATGTTTGGCTTTACGTATTTGGACCACATGCAGAACACACTCAGTAAAACAGGAAGCAGTTAAAGATGTTTATTGAATAGACTGAGAGAATAACAGAAACAAGAAGGGATCTGTCACGAAGTGGAGGCGAAGAAGCGGGAGGCACGAGCGGGACGCGCTCAGTCCAGGAGGGAAGAGGAAATTATTAGATAGGGAAAAAGTGCTAAACGATAAGTCAGAGAAACGTAAGCTTACCACAGAGCACGGAAACGGACTCAGCATTTGCCTGACGGAGATGGAGGCTGGTGTCTGAGAGACCGGTCGGTGAGGGCTACAGCGGGGTCCGAGCAGCACCGGCGGGTCCAGGAATCCAAGGACAGCAGGAGGAACCAGGGGAATCCGGTGGGAGCTTCTCAGCCCAGCTTGGTAAAACCAAGGGAGCACAAGAGGGTGTCCGGAGCAGAATCCAGAATGAAGGGAACTAGAAGACTTGGCTTGTAACATTGGAACTCGAGAACACACAGATGAGGAATCCAGCACGAGGAGAAGCCAAGGGAGCACGAGACGGATCCAGCATGAGAAAAAGCCAAGGGAGCACGAGAGGGAACCTGGGAGACACAGAAGGCAAGGTTCAGCATGGGAAACCGGTAAGCTGTCGAGAGACAGAGGCCATTAGGTGTACCACAACGGTTAACACTCTAGCATCCTCCTGCTGTCCGTGCACAGTTCTTATAGTGCGGCCGAACGCTGCTTAACAAGCCACAGGTGTGCGCGCCCGCCCACCTGTCAACTGCAGACACCTGCGGAGAGAGCAAAGAAGGCAGAACTGGCAGAAACTGCACGGCTCTGCCTGCTGAGTCCTGACGCCCTGCATTTGTATTTTTATTGTCTGTAAAATGACCTTGAGTGTCTAGAAAGGCGCTGTTAAATAAAATTTATTATTATTATTATTATTATTATTATTATTATTATTATTATTATTATTATTACTGTTACCTGCACCACCCATTACTCCACAGTGATTATAGAAGTCAAGACTGCTGCATACGAGGCCCTTTAAGATATGTGGCCCTGAAGGACAAGCTGTAATTATCATCAGCTGATCGTTGGATCTCTGGGCATAAGAGGCCATGCTTTTTTGTGTAAGTAAGGTACACATGTAAGAAAGCAGTGATCCAAGAAGGGCCTTGTAAATAAAAGTGTACCAATGACACTGCCTCTTCGTAGAGAGGTAAAGCCATCCCACCCGAGAGTACAGGTCACAGTGATGTGTCATGGCTCTACAGTTTATAATGAACCTCAATGAAGCATGGTAAACAGAGTCCAACATTTGAAGACATGAAGAAATAGCATTCTTATAAAAAAGGTCACCATAATCTAAGACAGATAAAAACGTGGCAGGGGCGAGGCGCTTTTTCACTCCAATAGAAAAACATGTCTTCTTACAAAAGTTTTAATTTCTTCACAATTTTATTAATAAAAGGTTTGAAGGTGAGGGAGTCATCAATTACAATTACAAGATATTTATATTCATGTACCACTTCAATGACATTCCCCTCCATAGTAGACAATACTGGCACCTTCTTATGATTTGAAAACATTAACTTCGTCTTGTCAGCATTTAGAAATAATTTAAGATTAATAAATTAATACTGTACAGCAACAAAGGCTTTCTATAGGGAATTAACAGCCTGTTCAAGAAATGACCCAAAGCAATAAATAATTGTATCATCAGCATAAAAATGCATATTAGCATCAGAGAAATTTTGTTCAACATTGTTGCTGTACAAGATAAATAAGAGGGGCCCCAAAACAGATACTTGTTTACAAAAAAAAAAAGATCCTTGTGGCACCTCCTTGTGAACAGTAACGAATTCAGAACAAAGGCCCTCAAATTTTATACAGTGGGATTTGTTTTCTAAATAGTTTGAAAACCAAGCGACCAGATACTCTGACAGTCCAATGAGAAGGAGCCTGCATTTTAAAATAGCATGGTCCACAGTGTCAAAAGCTTTTGAAAGCGTGAAGCCCAGTATTGTTTTTAATCAAATGTTACAATTATATCATTTATCACATTCATAGTAGCAGTGATAGTGCTGTGTTTTTTTTTCTGAAACCTGATTGATATTTGGAAATGATTTCATATGAATAGAGGAACTCTTTCAATTGATCACTGTTATGCAATAACGCCATGATAAATAATTGATCTCTGATTGGATTCTGAATAGTGGAAGAGTTTAACAGGAATTCTGTCCTGCTGCAGACATGGCCGGAAGGACGGTCTCTCTCCCTCTCTCTCTCCTCCTGAGGGCCCTTCTTCCCAGCAGGAGGTCAGCTGTGATCCCTCCTTACAGATAAAAGTCACAGCACAGACACTCTCGTGTAATTTGATGGAAAGGATGGTGAATGAGAGATTAATACAATATTTGGAGTCAAGAAATATAATTGCGCCTTATCAAAGTGGCTTTCGTAGCGGGAGAGGAGCAATAGATCCTGTATTATGTTTAGAAGATGACATTAGAAAAGCTCAGATTAATAAGGAAACTGTTGTTGCTGTGTTTTTTGATGTGGAAAAAGCATATGATATGCTATGGAGAGAAGGGCTAATGATTAAATTACATCAGATAGGGATAGGAGGTAATATGTTTAATTAGTTATGGGATTTTTTTATGGGATAGAACTATTCAAGTCAAAACAGGACATCATGTTTCACAGTCATTTTTAAGGATTTATCAATTTGTTTTGGCAGATCACTCTTTGCTGATGATGGAGCATTATGGAAAAGCGGAAGAAATATAGAACATCTTATTTTAAAGCTCCAGGAAGGCATAGATAAAGTGGGTAAGTGGGGGATAGAGTGGGGTTTTAAATTTTCAATTGAGAAGACAAAAGTAAAGTTTTTTCCAAATAAAAAAATTGGGGTTGATAAAAAGTTGTATTTATATGGGAAGGAGTTAGAAAGGGTTGATTGTTTTCGTTTTTTGGGAGTAGTTTTTGATAAGAAACTAACTTGTGGAAATCATATAGAACATGTTATTGAGAAAGGTAAAAAGGTTCTTAACATTATGAGGTGTTTAACAGGGTTAACATGGGGTGCAAGTTTTGAATCACTTAAAAATGTGTATGTGTCACTAATTAGGTCAAGAATAGATTATAGGAGTGTGGTATATGGTTCAGCAGCTAAAAGTAGGTTAAAAAAATTAGACGTTATTCAAGCTAGGGCATTGAGAATTTGTTTAGGGGCAGTTAAATCAACTCCAGTATGTGCTTTACAAATAGAATCAGTAGAAATGCCATTATGTATCAGAAGGCAACAGATAATGGTTAATTACTGGATACATTTAAAAGGACATACTGAAGATCATCCAGTTAAGAAAGTATTAGAAAGTTGTTGGGAAAAAGGAAAGGGTAAATTTAATAGTTTTGGATGGATTGGGGATGATAGAGCAAAAACATTTAATGTACATAACAAAGAATTCAGTCCAACAGTATTGTGGCCTTTGAGACCTACATGGATATGGAAATATATTAATAGAGATAGATCATTATTAAATATTAAGAAAATAAATATAATAGATATCTGCCAAGAATTTTATAATCAAATACAGATTAAATATAATGATTATTTGCAAATTTATACTGATGGTTCGAAAAATCCAAAAAATGAAGTAACTAGTGTAGCTGTAGTGATTCCTGAATTAAAAATTAATATTTCAAAAATAACATCTAATTATCTTAGTATATATGCGGTAGAATTATGTGCTATATTATTAGCTTTAGAATAGGTGGAGGATACAAATATAAATAAAATTAAAATGCAGTTTAAAGTCTTCAACTGATCCAAAATGCTGCAGAAGGAGTTCTGATGAAAATCAACAAAAGGGAGATCATATTTCTCCAATTTTAGCCTTCCTTCACTGGCTTACTGTTAAATCAAAAATAGAAATTCTTCTACTTACGCATAAAGCCCTTAATAATCAAGCTCCATCATATATCAGAGCTCTGATTACCCCGTATGTTCCTAACGGAGCACTTTGCTCTCAGACGGCAGGTCTGCTGGTGGTTCCTAGAGTCTCTAAAAGTAGAATGCGAGGCAGATCCTTTAGCTATCAGGCTCCTCTCCTGTAGAACCAACTCCCAGCTTTTGGTCCGTAATGCAGACACCCTGTCTACTTTTAGGACTAAGCTTAAAACTTTCCCTTTTGACAAAGCTTATAGTTAGAGTGGCTCATGTTACCCTGAGCTACCTCTATAGTTATAATAATAATTGAACTTTACTAATCTCACAATGGAGAAATTCACTTCTGTATCTTAACCCATCCCCTTGGGGAGCAGTGGGCTGCCACTGTTCTGCGCCTGGGGAGTAATCAGGGGTTAAGGGTCTTGCTCAGGGACCCAGAGTGGCAGTCTGTGGGAGTTGAACTCAGAACATCTGGGACCCAAGCTCAATGCTCTAAACAGCTGCGTTGTGTCTCTTCTCTGTCTTTTGTAATCCCCAGTCGATCGAGACAGTTGACCGTTCATACTGAGCCCGGTTCTGCTGGAGGTTTTCCTTCGTGTTAATGGGGAGTTTTTTCCACGCTGTCGCTTAATGCTTGCTCAGTATGAAGGATTGCTGCAAAGCCATGGACAATGCAGATGACTGCATTCTGTTAGCAGTGGCATCATCCAGGGAAGACAGATCACCCGCTACTACCATCTAGCGTAGAACAGATTACTGGATCAATGTGTGCTTTTGTGCTTTTTTGTCTGTCTTGTTGTGTCTCTGCTCTGTCTTCTGTAACCCCCAGTCGATGGAGGCAGATGACCGTTCCTGCCTAGCCATGTACAATGCAGATGACTCTCCCTGTGGCTCTACGCTTCTTCAGGAGAGAATGCGACTTGTAAAGACTTTAATGCAATGAACTGATTCCCTTAGATAGGATTTTTTTTACAATCTGATTGATTTTTTGACAGTTGGTGTTGTCTGTCAAACCCAATCTTCTTAAGCTGCAAATTCAGTAAAGTTACAAGATTTCTTGCAACCTCTCATATGGAACTAGTCTAAAAAATAAATAAACTGATAATTAGAAGATCAGTTTGTACATCCACACCAACTCTAGAACCAAAGCCGTATTCAGCTGGAACTTATCCTGACAAAATGTCCCAATTCAGCCAAATAAACTCCAAAAGCTTAGAGGAGATCATTCAGCAGCTAAGTTCCTCCTCATGCTGTCTTGATGCTCTACCTACAGTTTTCCTTAAGAAAGTTTTGCCTGTCATAGCGTCTGATTTGACTCAGATAATAAACACGTCCCTTCTGTCAGGTGTTTTCCCCCAGTCCCTAAAAACAGCAATTATCAAACCACTGTCAAAAAAGAACAATTTAGACAAACTACTACTCCAGAACTACAGGCCCATCTCAAACCTCCCATTTATCAGTAAGATTATCGAAAAAGCTGTGTTTCAACAATTAAACACCTTCTTAACAACGACCAGCCGCTTTAATGTTTTCCAGTCTGGCTTCCGTGCTCACCACAGTACAGAGACCGCCCTTATCAAGGTGTTTAATGACATCCATATAAATACAGACTGTGGAAGAACCACCGTGCTGGTTCTATTGGACCTCAGTGCAGCATTTGATACTGTTGATCACTCCATTCTGTTAGAGCGCTTGGAGAACTGGGTCGGCCTCTGTGGTACAGTTCTCCACTGGTTTAAATCCTACTTAAAGGACAGGGACATTTTTGTATCAGTAGGTAACTTTACATCAGAGATGACAAAAATCACATGTGGGGTTCCCCAAGGGTCCATCCTGGGTCCCCTCCTATTCAATATCTACATGCTCCTCTAGCTCAGATCATAAGAAACAACAACATCAGCTACCATAACTATGCAGACGACACACAGCTCTACATCACCATGTCACCAGGTGACTATGAACCAGTTCAAGCACTGAGTAAATGCCTAGAAGAAATCAGTAAGTGGATATGCCAAAATTTTCTTCAGTTGAATAAAAACAAAACAGAAGTAATAATTTTTGGACCAATAGAGAAGAGATCAAACGTTAGCACACAGCTTCAGTTGCTTCAGCTAGAAACCAATAATCAGGCCCGAAATCTGAGTGTAGTGATGGACTCAGACCTGAAGCTCCAAAAACATCTAAAGACAGTTATAAGGTTGGCTTTCTATCACCTGAAGAACATTTCTAGGATTAAAGGACTAATGTCTCAGCAGGATCTGGAAAAACTAATCCATGCGTTTATATTTAGTAGAATTGATTACTGCAACGGTGTTTTCACAGGTCTGCCTAAAAAGTGGATCAGACAGCTGCAGCTGATCCAGAACACTGCTGCCCGCGTCCTCACTAAGACTAAGAAAGTAGAGCACATAACCCCAGTTCTAAAGTCCTTACACTGGCTCCCTGTACCTCAGAGAATAGACTTTAAAATAATTCTGTAAGTCTATAAATCCCTAAATGGCTTAGTACCTAAATACATCACTGACTTGTTATCAGTGTATCAACCCTCCAGACCACTCAGGTCTTCTGGCTCCAGCCTACTCTGCATACCCAGAACCAGAACCAAACATGGAGAAGCAGCATTTAGATCCTATGCTCCACTGATCTGGAACAAACTTCCAGAAAACTGTAAAAGTGCGGAAAGCCTGAGTTCCTTTAAATCGATATTAAAAACACATTTGTTTAAAATTGCCTTTAAATGTTCCAGTTAAACTGTTGTACTGTTTTTAATGTTCTTTTTTATTTCTACATTATATGCCTACTTGCTTGTATTCCTATATTTTAATCATGTAAAGCACTTTGCATTGTCTCTTTACTGAATTGTGCTATACAAATTTGCCTTGCCTTGCCTTGCCTTATACCTGCCTCAGTCATCCACTCTCTGCTACAACGTCTCGTCTTGCCTCATGTGCCATGTTAGTACCAGTTCCTGTGTGCTCTGCCAACTGGACTCTAGCTCCATGGTAGTGTTCAGCCCTCACTTATGTGCCTTTGCAGTGTTTTTGTACAGCTTGAAGTCTGCCTTGTTCCCTGTGATCTCCGGTTGCTTACTCTGCCCGTCCTGGTCATACCTCGGCCCGCATGGTCTGTTCTGGTCAGCTCCTGCTTTCATCTGGTTTGTCCTGTAACCTGCAACCCAGGTCAGTCTGTTTCTTCTTGCCTGCCTCGCCTGCCACTACTCATCCATTCAGCCTGGTTTTGCCTGCCTGCTTTGTCTACCACTACTCATGTTTTGAATAAACTTTTTAAAATGTAATCGTCATCTAGCTGAATATCATGTTTTCCTGTATTACTCATAACAGTCCCATTAAATATATTGGTGAAGATTCTTAGTCATCCAAGTCATGATCAATCAAAAAAAGGTTACAACATAAAACAACTGGACTTGTATTCTGAAGCTGAAGACATTGGGCTTACAATTCAGGAAGATTTCTCAATTCAAAATGTCTGGAGTAGTGTTGAGTTCTAAGCTTTATAAAAACATGCTGGTGAGGTCTTGTTAGAGCTTGGATTCGCATGTAGATTCACCTTAAACTGATCGCCCCTCACAATGGAGTGTCATTAAGCTCATCGTTTGTCTGGCTAACAGGAGAAATGTTGTGGTCACATGCATGGAGGTGTGAATTTGATTGGATCTTGGCAGGAATCAAACCTATTGCTGTGTTGTATGTTTTTCAAAGTTGAAAGCTGAGGCCTCCTTCTCTGTTTAAAGTTGTATTTTCTTGCTTTACTTGAATGCCGTGTAAATTGTTCAGAGACTCCCGCAACATATGCGATCACAATGTTTTTGACTTGTTCTTCACATTCTGTTCTGCGACATGTCTTTTCAATTTCCTTGCTGATTTGACAAAAGCCCAGTTAGGGTATCCTCAGGTTTGGAGAGCATCTTTGACATGTTTCTGTTCTTATCCTTCCCTTCTGCCCTAGTGGGGGCATGTTCGGCTTGATGGTGTAAGGTTCTGATGACAGAAAGTTTGTGTTCCAGTGGGTGGTGAGAAGCAAAAAAAAGATATTGGTCTGTGGGAGTAGGTTTCCTGTAGACTTCAATGTTGAGACTTCCATCTCTTTCTACCCTCACCAAACAGTCCATAAAAGGTAGCTTGTTGTCGTTGGCATCCTCACTGGTAAACTTGATGTTGTTGAGTTAATGTGTCTGGTGAAAGCTTCTACTTCTTTTGCGTGGACTTTAACCCATGTGTCGTCCACATATCTGAACCAGTGGCTTAGTGGTGGTCCTCTGAAAGAGTCTATGGCTCTCTTTTCCATTTCCTCTATCTAAAGATTGGCCACAACCGGTGACACTGGAGATCCCACAGCACAACCATGCTTGTGTAAAATGCCATTTCTGTAAAAGTGATCATTGAACTTGAAGTAGGTTGTCGAAAGACAAAGGTCCAGGAGGGAACAGATCTGGTCTGGAGTGAAATTAGTCCTGTTGTTTAGATTATCATCTTGTTAAAGAGGTTTACTGACTTTTTCTACCGCTTCTGATGTAAGTGAAAAGTGAAGTGACATCAAAACATACAAGAGTTTCTCCTGGAGACATCTTTAGATGTTTGACTTTGTTTGAAAAATATGTGGAGTTCGCTGTGTGATGTGATGTGTTTCCCACCAGAGAGGCTGAGATACCAGCAAGATATTTAGTAATGTTGTAAGTCACCAAATAAAGCTGTTAACAATGGGTCTGAGTGGTGTTCCTTCTTTGTGGATTTTGGGAAGTCCATATAATCCTCAATTAAGCATGGAATGTCCTCCTGGATATAATCTCTAATGAGATAAACGGTTGATTGCCTTGTCTTTTTCAAGTTGTTGGAGGTAGTCTGTGATCTTCTTTTTTTAAGTTTTGGCTGGATCTAATTTCAAGGTCTCATATGTGGCAGTGTTACTCAGTAGTGTGAAAATTTTGTCCTGGTAATCAGTGTTGAGAACCAAGGTGCATCTTTCTTTGTCAGCTGGTAAGATGGTGATACTTTGGTCCAGGCTGAGCTATGTTATGGTTTTCATTTCCTGTGGTGTGAGGTTAGAAGGAGGTGGTTTGGCGTTGAAGAGGGTAGCTGTTATTTTCATGCTGAGTTGTTCTGCCTCTGTTTCCATCACATTGTTGTTCCTGATAGCTGATTTGGTGGGAGATATGAGGTCCACAATGGGTATTTATTGTGGAGAAATGGCAAAAGTCAGACCTTTACCCATTACATCCATCTCTGGCTTTGTCAGCTACCTGCTGGACTGGTTTTTAACCCACTTGTCCTGTGATAGGGTTAAGTTTAATAACCTCTTTATCCTGGAAAGAAAACCAAACACAAACCAAACTCTTCACAAGGACAGAGGGCAGACGAACCAGGAGCATTGAGACCTTTTCTTTCACAACCTTGAGTTCGACTGCCCCGGACTGCCTCTGTCCCCTTGTCTTTATTGTCCCACATCACATGGGGTCAGGAGGATTTAATCACAGTCTTAAGTTTACAACATGGGGGTTGGAAAACAAAGAAGGGAGCAAGTTTCATTGCGGGTGATAATCAAATCACCAGCTTCATGCAAAGTTGGATAAAGGAGACATTCCTTATCTGGAAAAACCATTTGCTCTCCCTTATCTAAGGTTAAAAACAACAGAACCTTCCTGAAAGCGAACTCTTAAAACAAACCAAATGCATGTAGCTTGATAAAAATAAATTGATTACATTTACATTTTTCTAACATCCTGAATATTGGTGTTGGTGGTCTCCTCCTGTTGTATACTAGTACCTTGTGAAATTGTTGCTTTCTGTTGTCATTTTTGGAATTTAGCTTTTTGCCTTTCTTTCATTTTCTGGTGTTGTGAAAGCTGGATCTCTTCTGTCAGGATTTCAGGGAGAAGAGCTTCTGGCTTGTCTGGTCGATCTTGTGGGAGAGGGCTTCAAAGGTGACACGAGTCTGCCTTATCCTCTCACTTAGCAGCTTGCTCTGTGCATTCTGAAGAATCTCTTCTTTCCCGTCCCTTGATGGGGGAAGTCAGTCTTAAGCTGTTGGGGATGAGTCTTTGCTGTTTGCATCTCAAATTGAAACAAAGATTGTTCCTGTATTCTGCAAGTTTCCTAAACAATTTCTCATATTAATGCATGCATTCACACCTCCATGCATGTGACCACAACATTTCTCCTGTGAGCCAGGCAAAAGACAAGCTTAACTACTCTCATTGTGAGGGGTGATCAGTTTCAGGTGAATCTTCATGTGAATCCAAGGTCTAACGAGCCCTCACCAGCAGGCCTATAAAGCTTGGAACTCCACACTACTCCAGACATGTTGAATTGACAAAACTTCCTGGATGGGAAGCAAAAGTCTTCAGCTTCAGAACAGGTTCAGAATAGGTTCCTCAGACTGGAACCAAAGCTAAGTATAGTCTGTTTTCTGCAAAATCAGACATCAATGAAGGTATCCAGTCACTACAGAAATAGGCTGCTGGTGATCTTTCCTGTTGAATTTATTGATCCTTTACCATTTTATATAATTATAGTCTTGTGGTTCTCTGCTTGTGAACATGTATGTGTGTAGATAAAATGTGCTCATTTGACCCTTGGGAGGAGGGAGAACTCATGACTGCTGTATCCCAAAGGAGCATCATGTGCAAGCTAGGACTGATTATGATTAGAAGACAGTAGAAAGGAAGCCCAGTTAAGGAGTTGACTGTCACTTATGTCCCACGCAGGAACTTGTGAGTCAATGTAATCTTGTGGCAATGTAACCGCCTCCTGAAGGATCTAAATAAAAGAAGCCTACAATGGGAAGTGCCTTCGAAGTTGAGCAGAGAAACCTTGGAGAGATACCTTGGTGTTCTGTTAGATTTCTAATGGCTCTCTCTTCCCTTTTGCAAAAGGCTAAACTTACACTGTCTGTCTGGTCTTCTCCGTTATAGGTTATGAGATTAAAATAAACCATTTCTGGAGATGGAGTGGAGTGCTTCTTACAAGCCATGCTGAGATCCTCACAAGCACTTAGCAAGCACCACTTGTCTGTCATGATACAGCCTTCACTGACACAATACGAGGACAGCCCCAACTGAAGCCCTGAATCCCAAAATGAGAATGCTCGCTACAACCACTGAAACAACTGATCGCCATTAGATGTCTCCCAGTCACCGGAACAGGGCATGTTAAACGATGAGGTCTGGCAGAGAAAACAGGGAAAGTTAGTTTTGGATTAAACAATTTAAAATTGCTTACTACTGATGTGTTTTCATTGTGTTCTATGGTTAAACTGTGGTTAAATCCTAAGCTAAGGTACCCACTAGCAATCTTTTGGCTCCATTGACCTAAGGGTCTTCTTGCTTAAAACTCTCTTTTGTTTCCATGACACCCCTAACTGAGATGGAGTAAGACAGCAGCCTGGGGCTCAGGCATCAATTTATGGGCCATGTCAGCGCATTCATAGCCTCCAATTACAGCCACAAGACTGGCGTGCTGATCAACATGACAGTCAAGGAAGTCAGAGCTGCACAAACCAACTCAAGGCCAGATGCCGTCGGTTTTGTGATCAATGTGGGTAGATGACCCAGGTACAAACCATATCTGCACTGGTTTTCTACCCACTGATTCCATAATTCTTCTGTCTTGCAGGTGGCTGAGCACAAGACCAACAATGCCCATGTGCAGATCTACCTTGAAACCTTGAGTTTCCCTGGCTGGGGAGGTGGCTTGAGCTCCAGACAACCCTCAACACAAGCACCAACCTCGTGTTTTCCACTGGCTCCACAGCACCAGAAAAAACCTTGTTGAGACACTTACAGCTTTCATGGGCTGAGGTGAGTCTTCCAGGAAGGCCCTCTTGCACTGACATAAGTAAAGTGCTGGCAATGCACACAAAGAACCTGAGATCTGGGCAAAGCTTTGAGCCTTCATGTGTCATAGCACTGCTACTGCTGACAAGTTGTACACCATGCACCCAGGCATAGAACAGTGTGGGGAGATTAGGAAACTGTTTGAAGAAGTACAGCAGGCCCTTGTGCTCCTTCTTACCCCGCAACAGCTGGTGCTTCCTCCCTCTCTGAATGAACTTAATCATTTTTAATAAAAAAAAACATTGTTCAGAACTTAAAAACCTCAAGCTGTCTATTTTTTTTTTCAAACCAGGCTCCTTGCCAGCTCCGGCAAGGCAAAGAAGCCCCTCTGGATGTAGGACTTGAATATTTTAGCAAAGGGAGCATTCTACAAGTCCCAACACAGGCTCCTCAGGCAACGCTCTCTGACACCAGCCCCTCTTCAGGCTTGATGTAAGACTTAGAATATTTTTATTTAATTTCTCTATTGCGCCCATGGTAAGGTGTGGTATGCTACTTTTGTTAATTCCGTATACCTTCCATACAAAAGCAAATTTCTGACTCTTGCCATGGTATGGAGGAGCTACAGCAAGGCAAGGGAGCGTTCTGTTAGCCCCACACCAGCCCAAGGCCCTCTCCTTGGGCCTCGTTTCTTGGCAACAGCTCTGGTCCTTCCACCCGGGCTGGAGCTCTCCAACCTACCCAGCCTTGTCCTCACCCCCATGGAAGGAAGGTTTGGCTTAAACTCTCACAATATATGGCCGCATTCACAAACTATGATATTTCCACCCCCATGCCCCACAGTAGGTATGGTGTTCTTGGGATCCAACTTAGCATTCTTCTTCCTCCCAACATGAGTTAAATTTGTGCCAAAAAGTTATATTTTGGTTTAACCTAACCATATAATATTCTCCCATTCCTCTGCTTAAGCAGGGGGGCACACCTGGCACTGCAAGATTTGAATCCCTCTCAGTGTAGTGTGTTAATGATGGTAGCCTTTTGTTACGTTGGTCTTAGCTCTCTGCAGGTCTTTCATCAAGTTCCTCCATGTAGTTCTGGGATTTTTGCTTACCATTCTCATGATCATTTTAATCCCACAGGATGAGACCCTGCATGGGGCCCCAGATAAAAGAACATTTTTAATGGTTTTGTATGTCTTCTGTTTTCTTACAATTGCTCCCACAGTTGATTTATTCACACCAACATGCTTGCCTATTGTAGATTCAGCCAGGTGTAGGTCTCCCATATTCTTCCTGCTGTCCTTTGACAGCTGTTTGGTTGTGGCCATGGTTAAGTTTGGAGTCTGACTGTTTGAGGCTGTGGACAGGTGTCTTTTATACAGATAACGAGTTGAAACAGGTGCCATTAATACAGGTGGATGACAGAAGTTACAGGTGTGTGATGGCCAGACATCTCGCCTGTTTGTGGATGACCAAATACTTATTTCCCACCAACATCTACAAATACATTTCTTTAAATATCCTAGAATGTGGTTTCCTGAAATTTTTTCTCATGTTGTCATAGTTGAAGTGCACCTATGATGAAAATTACAGACCTCTCTCATCTTTGTAATGGTGCTTTTTAACAGATCACGGTGTCCGCAGTGTGAACGATGGCTCTACATATTATCCCTATGCAAATGCCATGGTCAGGAGTGGTAAAGCGGCCATCGATCAAATCCACGTGGTTAGAGCGGTGCGGTTGCTGCGGTCCACATGGAACGAGCAGAGCGGTGACTTTCGCTGGTGTTAGAGATAATGAAATTACAGAGATTGGACTGCAAAGTTGTTTAGCATGGCAATTACAGATAAATGGACTCTGGAGGCACAGAGTCTGGCATACTTAGACTGGAAAGAATAACTGATTAGAGGAAAATGTGTCAGCAAGGACACGTCTGCATTATTGCATGATCTTCTCCACCAATGTGATGAACAGAACACTGATATCATACTGTGGACGCCCCTGAATAAGTGTACACAATGGGTACTACCTAATGTCTGTGTGAGGAATGAATGTGACTCTCTCTGGCACCTGTTGTGTTGATGTGTATGAAAGTCCAGTACTGAAGCTGTAAACATCCCTCTGCCTTTTAGATTAAATATAGTAAATTATAGTTATGGTTTGAACAGTCTTTTTATTACTACAGAAGTCTACAATAGAAACACCAAATTATCAGATAAAAGAACCTGGGGTGACAGCAAATATGTCATTATTTAACGCTGGAGTTATAAAAAATCTGAACTTTTCTGTCAAATCGTATTGTGGCAATCAATTTTTATTTATTTATTTCACAAATCAAAATAGAAACTCAGAATACATCAATAAAAAAAAATTTAAAAAATGTGATGGAGTGTGACAGAAACCCCATAGGGCTTATACCAAAGGTCATACCCCTAAAACAATAAAACATCAGGCAGCTCACATTATGAAAGTCCTTTCCTGCGAGAGAGAAAACAGAAAAGACATGTACAGTAGCATTATTTTTACATTTTAGCTTTCAGATTTCAGGGAGTCAATATTTGTAAAATCATAAATCACTGTATTTTTTCTCTAGAAAAAAATAATGTTATCCAAAAAAGACAAAGACTTTCTAGCATTTATTTCTGAAGATTCCAAATATTTTCCATTTTCATTCCATAGTTTTGCACCACGATGCCGAAAAAAAATTACATTTAAGTTTTAATATGTAATGGTAAATGAAAAGACAAAGCTTGTCTAGTATTATAAGAATGCAATTGGCAGTTCTTAACAAAATAATTCTTGAAATTCTTGATTTCATAAATAGCACAACAGCTGTAATTTGTAAAAAGGTGAGCACTAATTGCATCAACTTTAGAAAATGTTGCTAAGCGAACAAAAGCTTTTTGTAAAAGTAGTATTTTTTTAAGATAACTAGGAAATGTACTTGCCCAAACAATATTACAGTATGACAGGTATGGATATATTAATGAATAATGTACAGTTATCATCACTTTATTGTGAACACAATTTCTAATCCTTCTCAAAATACCTAGAGATTTAGTGATTTTTTTTTGCAGACTGTACCAATTTGTTCTCTCTATAGGAGTTTGTCGCCAAGTTGAACACCCAAAACACAAACAGTGGAAACTTTATCAATTTGTTGGTTTTGAATACAAATTCTTATTTCATCAAATGTATAATTTCTGTGCCCAGCAAAAACCATGAAATTATTTTTTTTTTCACATTCAAAGATAACTTGGCTTGGAACCAGGTTGAAAATTGGGCTAGATCTCTATTCAATTTCTCTGTAATAGTAGTCAAGTCTTTGTGAGAAATCAGAAAATTTGTGTAATATGCAAACAAAATAGGTATTTTAGAACTTGTGACATTAGCAAGATCATTAATATAAACTAAAAACAATAAAGGTCCTAGGATGGAGCCCTGGGGTACTCCAAATTGTATTGAATTTTGCTTTGAATCAAGATCATTTATTGATACATACTGATATCTATTTTTAAAATAACTAGTTAACCATTTATGAACAAGACCTTGAAACCCATATTTAAATAACTTTTTCAGTAAAATTTCATGATGAACAGTATCAAATGCTTTAGAGAGATCCAAGAACACTCCTATTGTATATTCATTATTGTTTAATGCAGTTAATATTCTGTCAGTAAGTTCTACAAGTGATGATTCTAAAACCATATTGATGCTGATAAATTATATTGTGTATGTGTATTTCAATGTTTTAATAATCTTTGGTAAATCTATTTTTCTAGAACTTTTGAAAAACATGGTAAAACGGAAACGGGACAGTTATTTGTAAACATACTTGGATCACCAGTTTTAAATACAGGGATGACTTTAGCTATTTAAAATCTGTAGGGACAATACCAGTAGTCATTGACAGTGCACATATGTGTGTCAGAGGTTTGCTTAATGGAGTCTGTACATCTTTAACCAAAGAGGCTCTGGTGCCATCATGCCCTGGAGCTGAATTTTTAACTGCATTGTAACCTCACACACTTCATTACTGTTTGGAAGATCAAAGCTATCCATCGTTGCAAATTAATCTTTAATATAATCAACTGGATTAATTGTTCTGTTTTGGATCTTGTTGGCAAGTGTGATACCTATACTTGAAAAAAATATATTACAGTATTTTTGAGTTGCTAAAACACTAAAATCCATTCGCAAAACCAAAGTTGCAAGTGTACAAACCACTTTATTGATTGAAGCACACAGTTTGTAGAACTTTAAACACTTCTCATGTGGTTAGACACAGCTAGCAAATCGGAATCGCTCTTTGTGCAAAACTGTAAACACATTGTCATTCAAAAAGCACATGTAGCATTTTGGTGCACTTCAACTCAGAATGGCACAACACAGCACCAAAAGTGAAATACAAGTAATTTAACACACCTGTTTCAAATCAGTAATGTGTTGCACCCAATCAGTAATGGGGATATGAAGCCATGTCAAATCCAAATGGCATGTGTGATTTTCACCATGGAGGGCAGGAGAGAAGGTGGAAGTAGAAGTGGACGTGGACGTGGAAGAGAAGGAAGAGAAGGAGGAGGAGGAGGAGGAGGAAGAGGAGGAAGAACAAGAGCCATCATTTTCAATGAAATTAGAGCAACAATTATACACCATGTTCTGGTTCATGGAATGAGTATGAGGGAAGCAGGACTACATGTTCAACCAAATATAAGCAGGTTCTCTGTGGCCTCCATTGTCAGGACATTCAGAGAACACAATCGCTAAGTGTACTATCATTTGTGGTCCCTCAAACACTTAGACAGACGTACACAACATTTTAGACAACACTAAGACAGACGTACACAAACTTTTGTATATTATAGATAATCTTGCCGGCATTTATTCTATTGATTACTATAGTTAAAAAGTTTTGCGTTTCTATAAGTTGCTTGTCAGCGGTTATTTAAAAGCATGCGTGTGTGTCTGCTTTCACACAGCGTGTTTGCTCTGCATTACGATTGAAGCAACTGTTAATGCTTAAAGCCAAACATGCAATGTTAATACCTTATCACATGCATATCACATATTCAAATAACCTCATACATCACATCACACGTCCAATTGAACATCCATTCTAAGTAGGCTTCAACTCAAACTCAAAATCAATGATTAATCCAGTGAACCCAAATGACAACAGTAGGGCTATTAATGGGTTAATGTTCTTTGAACAGAGCGAGTTTAATTTGGCAAATGAGTGGGGTTGCCAAGGAGGTACCAAAGGGTTAGAGTTTTTTATGTTATTCTTACATTTCAAACTCTGCCCTGTAGAGTTTTCCTTTTTCCTTTGGCCTGGGGAGAGCAGAACAAAAGCAGGCTCTCACTGACAAAGGGGGGGGGGGGTGACGCTCAACAAGTACACACACCCTGGTCTCCTTAAAATCTCCTTATAGACAAATAAAAGTTTTCATGCACTTTTCCTTATCAAATATAACAAATTTTACCCTTAATTCAGACAATGCGAATTTTAAGAGAAAAACAAAGATACAGCAAACAAACTCAGTTCCATACATGCGTTTTAGTCAAACAGAGCTCTTGTATAGCCTCACAAATAGACGTCTCATGCACACGCATCTCAATCACTCTCTCCTGATCGCTCATTTCTGAATAATTTCTCTCATCTCACTTCTTTGGGAAACTGGTGGCTTTCCTGATGGTCCAGATGTCCAATTCTCTTATTTTATATGTGTGCGCACAGTGAATTTTGGCTTGTAATTTTAATGGACCCATAATACAAGGATAAAAACAAGAGTAAAAAAAAAAAAAAAAGTTCATACTGCATGTGCTTCAGAACAGGCCTGCTATGTCAAATTTAATAGGAGGTTTTCACCTCGTTACCTAAACCAGACTGCAGTTAACTCTTTAAGGCCACACAGATAATCCAAGAGAAACCTCATTTCTCTTTTTCCAAGCGCTTACAACTTCTGGGCCTCGCCCAACAAAATCTGCATGCATTTCAAAACAGGCCTACTATTTCAAATTTAATCGGAGGTTTTTTCTCACCTCAAAGCCTAAACCGGAGATCTAAGCTTCACAAAACAACTTCAGTTCACTAGCGGCCCGGTCTTTCAAATACTCGCACGTACAAACGGGTGTGAGCTAGAGAGAACGGCTCCACGCTTACGACTCCGACCAGCCCATGTTTCTAAAATCACCCTCTCACGATGATTTTTTTTGATTCTAAAAAGTTATATATGTTAGAAAAACTTCAGCATGACCCGCATGGTCCGATCCATTTTTTATACGTCGTCGCTTCTAACGTCATCATTTGACGGGACATCCGATAAAAGCGGCTGGGAGTACACAAATCACTTCCTTAAGATTGTCGGTTTGTCAATTGTGTTGGAATCTACGCTTTCCTCATCTTTTGTATTTTATGACAATCCATTTTCCGCGGAAAATTATAACTGGTGGTCACAAAAAGAAGCAGCAATGCATCACTTGTCTCGCCTTTAAAATCAATATACTTTTTCCAAAGCAGAACCTCTGTGTGGCAAATCTTATGTTAAAAAAGGAAAAATAAAGAGAGAGAGGTATGCTTAACTTACCTCCTCGTTTCTCAATGGGCCCCGTCTTGCCACTGGAGGTAGATGCTGTGGAAAGCCTTTCTTTCCTCTCCCTTGTTCTAAGCCTGCCGACAACGCCAATTATGTGGGAGAGGATTTAACCTTAAAAAACAGACAGACGAGACCAGACACCACAGCTTCTCTTCAGTGACCAGCAGGGGGATTCGTTTATTCTGGACTTACAATCATCTTCATTTCACAGCAGTCCCAACAATCCCAACAATATGGGGTAACTTTCAGCCTTTATAGGGATACAGTATGACGTAAATAGGAACATGATATCTTACTGTGTACAGGCATTGCTCTGGACCAAAAGCCCTCCCTCCCTAGTTGGAGGGGTGTGTGTGTGAAATGGTGTGTGTGCTCTTCCATTTCTAGGAAGTCTTATAAACAGATCTTTGGAAAAAGATAGTAGGAGCCAAGAGTAGTTCAACTAAAGTTCCTTTGGCCTTACTTTACCTTGTTGTGATTCAGTGAAACATTCTAGAACTAATCATTCTTTGGGCAGTGATTGCAGTTTTTAAGACAAACAGGGTTCCACCTTGACAATATTAAAAGATGAATTCCTCCATAAGTACAGTATATACTGTTGTGGAATGTCTCAGTAAATTACTATAACATCTCTAAAAATTGGCCCATTTCTTGCAGTATTACAGTAAAACTAATACAGTTTTTTTCAGTCACTAACAAGCGTTTGTTCAATCAGTTGTCACATTTTCAAAACTCTAAACATAGTTAGCACAGCATCGGTCTTTCGTGGCCATACCATTCATACATTTCATGTCGTTTTCACACAATATGCAGTCAGTGAACACATTTCCACAATGCTTGAATTTTCTTAACGGACAAGCTATACCTCCCAACAAAATTATGGATTGTTTTTGTAGTATTTACGAATGTTAACACACACCATCCCACAATAGCAAAAACAATATTTCAAACCTTAGATACAGTATAAAAACCTCTCTTTCTGCAATGGTATCAGTTGGAAAACAATATATCTCGGCTGATAATAAACAAAAATTTAAATAATTGACACACAGCTGATTTATGTTAGGTACATTGGGCCAACCACAGCTGATTCCAGACTGGCTTAGACATGTAGTGGCAGGGTTTTTTTTCTTCCATTACATTGACACCTATATATAAAAGGAGGACTTTAAGGAGTGATGTTTTTGGAAAAATAAACATAAAAAGACAAACACTGTAATGTCTGGACGAGAAAGAGTAAGAGCAAGGGGCCCAGGGAGAATAGCAGGCCTAAGGAGAGGGCAAGGTAGAGGTGTAAGAATGCATGGTGGTGGCATTCCAAGGGCTCCAAGAACAATAGTCAGTGATGAAATTCGTGCTACTATCATTGACCATGTAATCAACCATGGTCTTTCACTAAGAGAGGCTGGTGAAAGAGTGCAGCCCAATTTGAAGCAGTCAACGGTTGCCTCCATTATACGCATCTTTCAACAAACCAACAGGTAAGTGTTGTATTTTACATGGATTGTTTCTATTCTCACTTGATATGTCAATAAGGTCATACAGTAATGCATATGTTTAATATTTTTGTCCCTCTAAAAAATGCAACAACTTCCACCCTCTGGGGGAAGAGGAAAGCTCCTCAATAATGATCAAGAGCTGGCCATTGTAGAAATAGTTGTTGCAAACAATGCAATAAAACTGCGAGAAATTCAAACTAGGATTGTAGAGGACCATGGAATATTTGATAACATCGATAGCATCAGCCTCTCAACAATTACGCGGACATTGTCCAAACACAGAGTGCGGATGAAGCAGCTCTACACTGTTCCCTTTGAGAGGAACAGTGAGAGAGTCAAGGAGCTACGGCGACAATATGTCCAGGTATAGTGTATATTCAATTCAATGTCCAGTTCTATAAGCTTTGCACTTTGCAAATAGGTAACCTACACAGTAATAGGTTACAGTACAGTATGGATTGCAGTAATGACATGATTTACATAAACTTTGTTTCAGAGAGTTTTGGAATTGGAGGCCAACCAGGCCCCTCATGAATTCATATACATAGATGAGGCAGGATTCAATCTGGCCAAAAGGCGTCGACGTAGACGAAATGTAATTGGAAAAAGGGCCACAGTTGATGTGCCAGGACAGAAAGGGGCAAACATTACCATGTGTGCATCAATTGCAAATGCAGGATTACTCCTTCACAGATATCAGGTTGGACCCTATAATACTGAGGGCATCCTTGCCTTTCTAAACGATCTCCACCAGCGCCTGTTTCCAGAGCAGGATCGGGAGGGTGAAAACATGAGGACCTTTGTAATTACCTGGGACAAAGTGGCTTTCCATCATTCACAAGCAATAACAACATGGTTTGAAGTTCACCCAAGACTGGTAAGTCTCTTCCTTCCACCATATTAACCTTTCCTCAATCCCATAGAGGAGTTCTTTTCAGCATGGATGTGGAAGGTTTATGACCATCAGCCACATGACCAGATGTCCCTCCTTGAAGCCATGGATGCTGGCTGCAGGGACATCACAGTTCAGGATTGTCAAGGGTGGATCCGACATATCAAGCGGTTTTATCCCAGGTGCATTGCCTTGGATAATATCAGATGTGATGTTGACGAAAACATGTGGCTTAACCCTGAAGATCGCAAAGATTACATACAGCAATGTTGTGCTTTTTATTTTTTTAAATTCCCCCATTATTTATCTGGACTTGTTGCTGTTGTTGTTTTTTGTTAAAAATCGTCTTGTATGTTTCACGGATATTTTGTTCACTGTGAGAAATTCTGTAAAACCTTTTCTGTTCTATCAAACCGTGTTTCTACTGTACCTCCTGTAGTAAACAGTAAAGGAAAAAAAACAAAAAAAAAAACAATGGATTTGCTTACTGGAATGCTTTTGAATGTGACCATTACTGTATATGTGGACTTACAGTTACCAACCAAAAGATTTAGTGTAAAAACGGTGGAATGCATGTTTTCCATGCACATACCTGTAAAACTGAAACATAAAAGTCTATGTAGTTTTTGTAAAGTCAACAATAGCCAGTATTTTGAAACCTGGTGTATTTTGATTGACTGCATGTACTTTGTGAAGTGAAAACAAGTGTCATTCTTTGACAGAATAATATGGGGTAAGAGCACTTCCATAATAAACTTGTACATAAAAGGATAGTTGTGTCCATATTAGTCAGAAGTTGTGCATAAAAAACATTTGTAAACTCATAATAATTTAAATCGCATTCAAAAGATACAACATACAGTTTAAATAGTTACAACTTCAATAACTAATAAATACAAATTTCAAGTTTAAATTTGTGCTTTACTCTTTATGAACACAAACAGCAGCAGCTGCTTGGGAATACAGATTTTTTCTTTGAGAATACGAATTCACAACAGTGGTCTGACGTCACGGTTTCCAAGGCTGGTTAATGGAGCACAGAGTGTGAAGATAGGAGCCGCGTATGCACTCTTCAGACTGACCGTCTCTGAATGCACCGCGGTTGCAGCTTCATTCCAGACAGCGCAGAGCTCACAGTGGTAAGTTAAACACTCCCTTTTCTGCTGCTGTTGTTCAAAAGTACGTTTTCAGATCGTTTGAGGCGAGAACATTATACTTTTAAGCTTCCCTATGTGGCCTGTTTACAGAGTTAGTGCGGAATAAAAAAAAAAAAATAGTGATTTATTTGTTTTGTGTTTATCAGGCTGACGCGTGTTGCTTTATTAACTCAATAATTGCTGGAATAAATTGTAAATGTCTCCCAAGGATGACAGCAGCATATACAATGGAGCTGGACGATAATTTAATAACAATATATTTCAATCGAAAGACGTGTGGCACAATAAGGGGAAAAAAGGGTCGATAAAAGTTGGTTATAGAGACAGTTTTCCTTCCTTCCTCTAAGCCTATATTAGTTGATGCTGCAGTCACTGCTTCCTCTCAACCAATCGTAATCGCGGACCCAGGCACACCATCACAAAGCGCCGCCCTCTCAAACCACAACACAGAGCACGTGAATATGTCATAGCAAGTAGCGGCGGGGATAATTGTCCCAAAACGGGGTTTTACTAGTTCGCCAGCCTGACAGAAATAAACCACAGTGAACTGTAAAATTTGCAAGGGACCGGTAAAAACAAAGTCTGGTAACGCAACCAACTTGTTTCATCACGTAAGCCGCTCACTACCGCAGCAGCGCGAGCCGTTTTAGCCCCGCAAGACTCTGCGTCATCTTCTTAGGAATCTTATGGAACTTCTTTCAAAACAAAGCAGGTATAGCAGTTAAACTGGGCTCCCTTCTTTGTGATAAAATGACAAAGCGTCCTGGCGGCATAAGGACATCACGCATGCAGTAACATGCTTCATAGTGATGGACATGAAAAACCTGGCTTCAAACAATTACTCGCCACTCTTGATCCGCGATATAAAGTTCCGGGCTGCAAGTTTTTCCTCTAACAGCGCTCCCTAACAGCGCTGGTCACTCTAGTTTATTCTTTGTCAGTATTTAATATCACCCAGGTCTCTTAAGTTAAGTCATTTTTCATTAAAAAAAAAATCAGTTATAGTTAAAAATGTTGGTTAAATAAGAATTTAATTGGGATTGAGTGTTTGTGTGTGATATATTAAAAGTAAGTCATTTAGCAATATTATAAGAGCCAGGTTTTAAATCTTTTTGATAATTATCTATCGATAAATATGAATTGTTTTTTAATCAATATGTTTTTTTTCTATATCGTCCAGCCCTAATATAAAATCTATAAATAAATCTTTAAATAAATTATATAAATGTTTTTCCTATCTAAGTGAGTTTCCTCTGAGTGAGGACACGGAGAATTGAGAGAAGAAAGAGGGAAAGAAAACAATAGTAACAATATACGAAAAAAATACAGATATTTATTTTAGACAAATGTTTTACCTTTGGAACAGAATGAAGGTGTAACATATTCAACAAATTAACAGTTACTAACGTGGTTTAAAACAAATAAATAACTTCTATTAACATCTTATACAAATAGATTACACCTACAAACATACAATTAAAAATAGTTGGAATGGAAATTAATTTACTGATTATTTTATGTATTTTTACAGGTAGTGAAAAAAATGAAATGAAGCAGCATGTGGACATGACTAGAACTGATCTACATTAGGTCACATGTAGTCATGTCAACTTAAACATGCAGCCAGCTGGAGCCGCTCCCTGTCTTCAGCCGCCGGATGGTCATCCTCCTCTGGGTCAACCTCCTCATCCTCCACGTCTAGCTGGTCCCCTGCCTCTATACAAATACTGTGGAGGGTTCAGCAGGCGGCGATTACTTTTGTGGCAAACGTCGGGCAGACCTCCAGCACCCTAACAAAGATGGAACGCCACCGTGTCTTCAGACCACCAAAGGCACGCTCAATGATGTTTCTCGCCTTGGCGGGTGCCTGTTGTAGCGTGCCTCCACTTGACCTGTGCCAAATTTTGCACCAAAATTAACTTGTAATTTAGGTAATATGCTGATATTGTAATGATTAGAGGAAAAGGACCCAGAGTTCAGCCAGACCAGCAGAGGTTTCTTAAAAAATAGCTCTTTAATTACCAACTCAAAAAACAGGGAAAAAATCCAAACAGACTGTAGAACAAAAAGATGACACAAAAAATAAACTAACGAGCAGGGCAGACAATGCAGGAACAGACCGGACAGAATGGCTCAGGTTTCTGGAGGAAAAGGGGTCAAAAATCCTAAAAGCAAACCAACATACAGAATTGCAGGAGGAGACTCACCCATACTCAACAGGACAACCTGGCACTGATGTCTGGTCTCAGCAGTTTATATGGAGGTGGAATCAGGTGAAACCGGTGAGAGGTGATTGCAGCAGGGGTGGAGTTAGGCAGGTGTGCAGAGTAAGTAATTAGACCAGACATCAGTGCCGAGGCTCGAAACAAGAACAGATAAAAAAAAAAAAAAAAAAAACAAACTAAGAAACTTCTGAAGACATAACAGAATAAACTACAACAGTAAACACTAATCTAAACAAGAAATCAGACAAGACAGAACTCAAAACAGCCAGATAATAAAAGACAGGAGAGAGAAGGAAAAACTAAAACTAACATAAACCATAACAGAACTCAGAATATTACAGATATGTCTTAATCTTCTATCCAATTAATAGAATATATGTATCAATTGTGTGTCATTGTTGGCTCTATTTAAGGACAAGAAGGTAAGAGATCTTACTGGCAAGCTGTTTCCCTATAGGATGCACCGCAGGCCAGTAGAGGATCACCAGCACCTCTATCTCCTGTGGCCATCCATGGACCTTCTGGATGGGCAGCAGCTGAAGGAGGAGGACGATGGTGGACCTTCTTAGCCTGACGACTGGTTTCAGGTCCCCTTCATTAAAAAATATTTGGAGGATCGGCACAGAAGTGTTTATCCTCACATTTTTTGTTTCTGTTTCTTACTGTAAATAAAAAATGCCAAATGTTACCATAATTGTTTTTTCAATTCTCACCTTTTCACACCATAAAACTATATGTGGTTAACATGCAGATTAATATAGTTCTTAAGAAAGAAAAGGTCAAATGTATAGTAGTAAATGTAACAAATGGCTTCCTTCTCTGGTATTTCTACCATTTCACTGAAAGAATTAACTGAACTAACTGTACACAATTTATAGATTAATCATTGTAAAGGTGGGCAGACAGAAATAACTTTTCCTTAATGAGCAATGCTGTGAAGGTTAGTAGGTGCAACAAAGTAGCTTAACCCTACTCCCTTTACTGTTACAAAAATTATGTTTTCATTTTAATTCTTTACAGATAAATAGTCACAATTTCAACGTGATCACATGTTTAATACCATCCTCAATGTTGTTTTTTTAAAAAATAAAAGTAGGAAATAGGCTGTCAATCTTAAAAAACCTACCAGTTGGCACAGACGCTCAACGTCGGACTTTTTATTAAAATTCCGCACTAACTCTGTAAACAGGCCACATAGGGAAGCTTAAAAGTATAATGTTCTCGCCTCAAACAATCTGAAAACGTACTTTTGAACAACAGCAGCAGAAAAGGGAGTGTTTAACTTACCACTGTGAGCTCTGTGTGTCTGGAATGAAGCTGCAGCCGCGGTGCATTCAGAGACGGTCAGTCTGAAGAGCGCATGCGCGGCTCCTATCTTCGCACTCTGTGCTCCATTAACCAGCCCTGGAAACCGTGACGTCAGACCACTGTTGTGAATTCGTATTCTCAAAGAAAAAATCTGTATTCCCAAGCAGCCGCTGCTGTTTGTGTTCATAAAGAGTAAAGCACAAATTTAAACTTGAAATTTGTATTTATTAGTTATTGAAGTTGTAACTATTTAAACTGTATGATGTACCTTTTGAATGCGATTTAAATTGTTATGAGTTTACAAATGATTTTTATGCACAACTTCTGACTACAGTTTTTTACAATTGCTATGACAGATTTTTCAATACTTTTAACAATTTTCTAACACTCTTAACACAGTTAGCACTACATCCACATGTGTAAGCTATACAATTAACACATTTCTTCTTGCTTTAACACATAATGCATACAATTAACGGAAATTAAAATTGCTTAAACTCCTTTTACACACCGGCTCAAACAAGACCAAAACAGTAGAATTTTACAGCCAAATTCACCAATGCTTTAACACTGTATGTCAGAACAGATAACACCACGTTCTAAACCTAACCTTACAGGCTAAAGTCAAGGTGAACAAGTCTTCATATTGAATTGAAACACAAATATATTCCCTGTATTTTATTCCATTGCTAATGAGAAACATCTGATTGAAGTTATGCAGTTGTTGAAATCACAGATAATTCCCATCTAGGAAGCACACTCAAGTGTTGATGTTCTTTCAATCACATGATCATATGCTATAAAAGAGGACTCTTTGGGCTGGTCTTGGCTGGAAAAGGAACAATTTGGAGCAACACAATGTGAGAAAGAAAGAAAGAAAGAAAGAAAGAAAGAAAGAAAGAAAGAAAGAAAGAAATGCCGGCACGAGGGTGAGGAAGACGAGTACCAGGACAAGGTAGAGGGTTGGGAGTAAGAATGCGTGGTGGCGCTCAAAGAAGGACCAGAGCAAAGATAAGATAAGATAGTCTTTATTGATCTCAGATTGGAGAAATTCACTTATCACATTGGCTCAGTAGTCAGTCAAAATCAGGAGTAGGAAAGGGTTATATACAGTGGATCAAAAAGAAAATGAGAAAAACATTGGAATATATAAAAAAAGAATACAAAAGAAGTCGGAGTAGGCAGATAATGTCATGTGTACCGGTGATATACACATATATATATATGTACACACATATCTGCACACACACACACACATACATACATACATACATACATACATACATACATACATACATACATACATATATACATACATACATACATACATACATATATATATATATATATATATATATACATACACACACACACATCACATATATATATATATATATATATATATATATATACATACACACACACACACATATATATATATATATATATATATATATATATATATATATATATATATATAGGGCTGGGCAAGTTAACGTGTTAATTTCGCGTTAACTCATTAGACTATTAACGGCGATATTTTCTTTAACGCGGGTTAACGCATGTTGCTCACATGTATAATGTGAAGGTCTGTTGCTGCGGTGTAGGGGTTTGAATCAGAACAGTAGGTGGCGATAATGCGCCAATAACCTCGCTGTCAACCCATCCTCGGATTCAAAGACAAAGAAAGGTGCTGGCCGGAAAAAAACAAAGCCGACATGCGGAAGGCGGTGTTTCCCGCAGGAATTTGCTTAGGCGAGGCGGAGAGTTGGTGAACGGAACAAGTTTTGTGCGGAGCGGAGCGGGGTCTGCATCAACGCCGTCGGTGAAGTCGCTTCTCGTTCAAAGTATCCATGTGTTTTAGCCTGTTTTTCCCTGCCATTCACTATATGCACGCGAGAAAGCAACAACAAAAAAACGCGTGTTAACGTCAAATAAACACAAGCAACGCAAGCATATCGAGTTAGCAAGCATTTCAGTTTAAAGTTCTTCCAGCATCGAATATGACAGAAACAAGTTAGTTGTAACCACTGCCAAGTTAAACTTTGGTATTGAACATAAAATGGTAATGCTGCTCCCTGCGGTTACCTCAGAAATTTCTTGTTTTTGGTAGATTTTTTCCTCATAAAGAGAATTCCTTGTCATTGGCTATTTACCTATATATATATATATATATATATATATATATATATATATATATATATATAGGTAACTGATCAAATTAGAGCCACTATCATTGACCATGTCATAAACCACGGGCTATCACACAGGGTGGTGAAAGAGTACAGCCAAATATCAGCTGGGACACAGTGGCATCTATTGTCCGTATTTTCAAGGAAACCAACAGTTAGGATATTGCTTCTCCTACTCCAAAGTTTAAATACTGTAAAATTACCCTTTATAGTTTTAGAGTGACTTTATGCCTCCAGTCTCTGATATGTAACTACTTGTAACTATAAGCTCCTGAATGAATATGTATATATATATATATATGCACCTGACACATCTAAAATAATGCAGTTTCTGTAATTTCAGCTGATGATAGTGTTTTTTTTTTGTCATTGTGTTATGATTGACTAAATGTTCCTGTTGGAAGAGAACATCCAGTGTTAGTGTTTTGAATACTTATTTAATTTTGAAACATGTTTGCAGTGTTTTGTTAGTGTATTATTGTATTTTGAAAATTAGTTTTGGAGTTTAGTTTACGATGTGTGAATTTGAACATAAAATTAACAGTTTTGCCAATTGTGTGTTTTAGGTGTGTTGGTGCGTTAAGAGTTTAGGAAACCTGTTAAATGTATTGAAAACTGTGTCATAGCAATTGTAAAAAACTGTAATATGGACACAACTATCCTTTTATCCTTTTATGTACAAGTTTATTATGGAAGCACTTTTACCCTATTGAATAATTTCATTTTGAGTCAGATTTCCAGTGTTTTGGTAAAGATAGTGTGTGCAGAGAAAAATGTGTTCTATTTTGAAATGAAGAGTTAGTATATATTTAACAAAATGTGTTTTTGAGAAGAAAATTATCCATTTGGCCAATTGTGTTTTGTAGGTGTGAGTCTGTGTTAAGAGTTTAGAAAAAGTATCTGAAGTATGGGTAAGTGCTTCTTAGCGATTGAAAAAAACTGTAATAGTATTACATAAAAATATATATTTTATGTATTTTACATATTTGGTTACATTGCATTAGGTCTGTCTGTACAATTCTGACAAGATGTTTTATTTGCTAGAATTGAAAGACTGCCACATGCCAGTGGAGGGAGAGGTATATTCTCACAACAGCAGGAGACCATTATTCTCAATATGGTCCTTCAAAATAATCTCATTCGTCTGCAAGAAATACAACAGCGAGTTGAGGAAGACAACGAGAACTTTGAAGGTATCAACAGTGTGAGTCTCTCCACAATTGAACGTGTCCTGAAACGCAACCTGATAAGTCTCAAACAAGCCTACAGAGTACCATTTGAGAGAAATTCTGAGAGGGAAAAAGAGCTACGATATCAATATGTACAAGTAGGTAATACGTAATGTCCAGAGATTATACAGCACTATTGAGTTACTGTACATCTTTACTGTGTTGAATGTAATGCAGCACATGTATACAGAGTCATGATCCCTGGAATGCTATGTCATTTACGTTATATCAAAAATTAACTTTTTTTAAATTTTTTTTCATTTCTATAGAGAATATTTCAACTGGATTCCATGGAGAGGCCTCATGAGTGCATCTTCTTGGATGAAGCTGGCTTCAATCTCACCAAGAGGAGAAGGAGAGGCCGCAACATTATTGGTCAACGAGCCATTGTAGAGTTGCCAGGGCAGCGTGGTGGCAACGTGACCATCAGCAGCTACGGGGTTATCGACCGCCATGTGACTTTAGGACCTTACAACACTGCCCATCTTATAATGTTTATGTATGCTCTACAGGAAGCATTACTGAGACATGAAGAGAGAGGTGATGAGCAGGCAGAGCATCCCAAGTATGTGGTAATCTGGGACAATGTGAACTTTCACCGTGGTCCTAGAATATGTGAGTGGTTTGAAAATAACCCAAGTTTTAAAAATGTGTGCTTCCCACCATACTCGCCCTTTCTTAATCCCATTGAAGGATTTTTTTCTGCATGGAGGTGGAAGGTCTATGACAGAAATCCTTATGCACAGGAAAATCTCCTTCAGTCAATGGATGCAGCATATGACAACATTGGAGTGGAATCGATTCAAGGTTGGATTCGTCATGCTAAAGGATTCTTTCCCCGTTGTTTAGCAAGGGACAGGATTGCCTGTGACGTTGATGAGGTCCTGTGGCCCGACCATGCCCAGAGGCATGATGTTGAGGCAGACTGATTCCAAGACATTGCTATCGATCTGCTGCATATTTTGTTTGTGACTATATATGTGTGCAGGATTGTGCAAGTACTTCATAATAAATCTAATTTTGCCCCTGCTCTGCTTTGAGTGCAGTGTTTTGCATTTATCTCTGCAGTGTGTAATGACTGCTGTGTAGTGTTTATGCATTAGCTGGATGTGTGTGATATCTGAAAACAGTGTTTGGTTTTGGGTAAAGATAACATAGTTCTGAAGCAATTGTTTGATATAGCAAGACAGATCAAAGATTTTGATAGTGTAGCTTAAGTTTGGTGATTTGTGTTTAAGGTTTTGGGAAAGCGAGAGAAATTTTCAAAAAATGTGTTTTAGCAACTCAGAAATACTGTAAAATGATAAACAATTTTATATGGATCAGACAAAACAAGTGTTCCATTAACAAAAGTTGAAGGAAACTTCGATGCAGCCTTTTTCTTTGTAATAACTTGCTAATAGTTTTCCAAGTGTTTTTTATATTATTTAAACATTTTCTAAACTGATTGCTGTAGTATTTTTTCTTAGATGCTCTCAACAAATGGGTATTTTTTTATGATTTATATGTAGCCAGTTTTAGTGGAGTTGGGCATGTAAGATATTTTTTATATAATTTATTTTTAATTCTAGAAGATTTTTTCAAGCCACTTGTAAACCAAGGGTTATTTTTCCTCACAACTCCATACATTAATGGGAAACATTTATCAAAACAAGAATTAAACAGTTTTATGAACACATTATAGGCAGAATCTGGTTCATTTTCATTATAAACTTCATCAAAAGAAATTTCTTGTATAATTTTTTGAAATTTGATTTTATATGATTTACTAAAATTTCTAAAGTATTGAGTTTCAACTTTTCTTGTCTTCACCTTTTCATTATATTTTGCAAAATGAAAAACTGGTAAATGATCAGTTATGCCTGTAAATAATAGTCCAGACATCGTATCATATTCCAAAGTATTAAACAGTATATTGTCGATCAGTGTTGCAGATTGACTAGTTATCCTGGTTGGTTTGTCTATAGCTGGAAAAAAATAATTAGCATGCAGCATATTTAGAAATTCATTTGTCGGACTATGGATTTCACTTTTCTAAATAATAATATTAGAATCTCCCATAGCATATTTTGTCTTCTTGATTTATTTTACCAAGAACTTTGTTCATTCCATCATTAAATTTAATAATATCAACATCAGGTGGCTTATAAATTTGACCAATCACAATATTTTTGTTTTTAGAAGTCTCAAGCTCGACAAAAACATTGATTCTATATTAAATTCTTCATTATTGAGAATTAGATCTTCTCGTTGAATAAATGTAAGATTTTGTTTCACAAGGATTGACAGCCCTCCCCCTGTCCGGCTCTGCCTGATAGCATGGACAGAGTTGTATCCTGGCAGTTCATATAAACCAGATTCTTGAATTCTGGAATTTTCTGTAAGCCATGTTTCAATGAGGCCAACAACTGAAAATTATTGATTTAATGTAGATAAAAATGTGATTAAGTGATCATAATATTTAGGAAGACTACGTATATTCAAATTGAGAAGAGAAAATACACTATCCTTTGATGAAGATTCCAACAAAGGATTAAATTGATCTTCATTATAATATTTGCAGGAACGACTATTTAGAGTACCAGAAAAGAAGTTAATATCAGGATCAAAATCATCATTATAAGAATTGTCAAGATCGTTCAAATCAAAGGGGTGAAATATTAATATATTTTCATCCAAATTTCTATCCATAGTGTTTGCGTTATGACTTGAAAGCAAGTGCTCATGATCAAGCATGTGAAAAGGAAACTCATCAGAGCAGTCTCTACAAAACCAAGAGAGCCAGAGATTAGAATCATGTCCAACTATATGAGTACATTTTAAATGAAATCCTCCTTTGCAAATAGAACATTTACATTTACTTGACATTTCATTGCCTTTTGGCATTTAGAACAACTATTTGCTGTTCATGTCAAACATAATCAATTAAAATCATTCACATCATGATGGTCATTTACATTATTGTTCTTTTGCTTAGTTTGTGGGGACAGTGTGTGTCAGGATGCAGCTTGTAGGCTGCATGCTGAGCCTCCCTTCCTCTCTCTCTTCCCTGCGCAGCCTGATTGGTTCCACCTGTCAGGCTGCAATTATCACTGATCTGTTTTCACCTGTTGTCACCTCTTTATATACTCACCTCATTCTGTTCTCATTCCCGGTCCGTAGTGTTCAACTCCTGCTCAGTCTCAGCCAGCCATCCTGTATCAGCTCAGATTTTTTGTTCAGTCAACCAGAAGACCTTGCTTCAGCTCTGTTTTGTTCAGTCACCCAGAAGACTTTGCTTTAGTTCTATTTTTGCTCAGTTACTGCCAGAGACTCTGCTTCAGCTCCGTTCCAACTCAGCCCGCAGTCTAGGGTTTGCCTGTTCCGGTGTTCCGCTGTGGCCCCTGTCTTCGGCTCCTGTGCTCCGTCCTGGCTTCAAGTTGTCAACTCCTGGTGAGCCGTCCTGGTCTCAAGTTCTCGATTCCTGTGTTCCATCCTGGCCTCAAGTTCTCAACTCCTGTTCACGACTCCTGGCTGGGTTCCGTCCTGGTCTCAAGTCCTCGACTCTGGTGTTCCGTCCTGGTCTCTAGTTCTCGATTCCTGTGTTCCGTCCTGGTCTCAAGTGTTCCACCCTGGTCTCAAGTCATCGGCTCCAGTGTTCCCTCCTGGTCAGACTCTCCGCGCTACTCCTGTTGGCCAGCTTCTGCACCCTACATCTCCGTCAGTTTAAAGACTCTGGTTCCTCTTGTCATCCATCATCCACACTGTTCAATAAACTCACTTTTAAGAACTAGCTCTGTGTGTGTGTGCTGTGTCTGGGTTCATCCCAAGACAAATCATGACAGTGTTATGAGCTTATCAAATCTCAGATAAGATATGTCTCCTCGCTTGCTATGTCCCCTCGCTTCCTGGCTTCTTTCATGGCAGGAATAAGTTCTTTGTGCTTTTGTCTCACAGTCTCAGAGTAATCCTCGTTGATGTAGATGTTTGATCCTTTGAGGTATATTGCCTAATCCAAAACAGTGTTTCTGTCTTTGAAACAAAGAAACCTGGCCACAATTGGTCTTGGTTTTTCATCGTTAGCAGGTGGCTTTCCAGAGCGATGGACACGCTCTAGCTCAATGTGTTTTTGGTCTAGTTTGAGTTTTTCACTCAGGATCTTTCTTATTGTATCCTCTGAATCACTCCATTTTTCATGTCCAGACTCAGGGATTCCTTCAAAAACCAGGTTTTTATGCCAAGACTGATTTTCAAAATAGTCAATTTTTACATTCACAGTGTTCAACTTTGAATTGAGCATGTTGACATCATTGTAAAAGTCTTTACAGTTTTGGGACAACTTTTCTGCATGAAGCTTTTCATCCTCAAAATCCCTCTGAGTGAACTGAAGGTTTGTTCTCAGGTCACACAGATTCTTTGAGAGTCCATCCAGTCTTTTGTTGAATGAATCCATAAGCATTTGCATAAAGCCTTTGTATGTATTTTCTTGCTGTTTTACCAACTCCATATTAACAGACTTCTGCTGCTCCAGTAGATCACATACCTAAGTAGCAGTGAACTCCTCCCCATTTTTCATCTATGGATGCATTTTGTTGTCCACATGTGAATAGTAATCCAAAGCTCAAGTGAGGTTCACCTGGTGTTAGGCCCAGCACTTACGTATCCAAATGTATGCACTTCAGAAAGTCTATTCTCCAAAAAAAAATGTTGAGAAATCTCAATATAAATTGATATCCTCACTCAATAGGGGTTTAGAGAAGGGATTGGCTTGATTTAGTATGGATTGTAACAAGACCTGCCTTTCCTAGCAAGCTGTGGCCGCCTTCTTGTCTCAGATTCCACAATGTGAAAAATCAATCAGGAACTAGTTGTGGTTGTGACACGTGAAAACAAAGCTTTTTTCAATCAAAGTAGAAAAATATGAAATTAGGAATACTCTTTAGAAGTTTGTGGGTGGCTTTGAAAAAAGCTGTTTTAATTTACCCATTAGAAGGACTGTTAAATCATTCATCAATCATGTCTCTCATGTAGCTCCAGAACTGGACCGACCAGGTAATCTGTCTTCCGGTCCCTTGCTGTGCTCTCTCCCACTGCTTCTGTATGAGTTCCATTACAGGCTATGCCAGCCAGCACTTCTTTAGCTGAGTTGGGTGCACTCTCTCGGCCTCTCGCTGTGCTCTCTCCTGCTGCTCTCCCAGTGCTTCTGTCTGAACCCGGGCGTGGCCAACTGTGCTTCAGCCGAATTGGATGCTTTGTCTCTTGGACTCTTGCTGCGCTCTCTTCCGCTGCTCTCCTGGTGATTCTGTCTAAGCTCCATAGCAGGGACACTGGCGCCATATGAAATACCGGCTGTTTCTTACCGAGAAACAGCCGGTATTTCTCAGTTTTTTTCCACCCTCTTTTCTGCAGCGCCTCCACAGCCATCACCAGCATCAACGACAGCGGCAGAAGCACCGAATCTCCGGTTAATCTTCGGCGGTACGCCGACAATGAAAGCAGAGGTACTGTGGACTGTGAACACGGTGACAAAACACCAATCATACAAATCAAATGAGGGAGTTGGAGACATGTTCCATGCAATGTTCCCAGACTCTGAAATTGCCCACTCGTTTGCTTGTAGTTCCGACAAGACGGCCTACATCGCCAAGTTTGGATTAGCGCCGTACATTTCAGAGCAACTCACTGCGGGAGCTAACAAAGACACGTTTGTTTTAATGTTTGATGAAAGCCTAAACCAGACCACCAAAACCAAACAGTTGGACCTGCATGTCCGGCATGGTCAGGCAACAGTGGAGACAGGCTTCTCAATAAACAAAGAGGTTGAAACTTGCAACATGCAAGAAGAAACAATGGTCACCCAGCGCCTGATCTGTGACTATGTCACAGTTTGTGGGGGCGTCCTCAAGGTCCCCATCACTAAGGAGTTGCTGTCCTAGGTTGCAGCGGCTAGGTCAAGGTACAGGATTTACCTGTACCTTGACCTAGCTATTTAGCTGAATTCACAAACCTAACAAAGTTTGTGAATTCAGTTAAATAGCTGTTAAAATATATCTGACATTTGTGTTTTTCGCTTTCTTCCTATATGGAAAGTTTTTCAAAATTTTAAACATTGTGTAATATTCTGGTTTCTGTTCTGGTTTTATTTTTGAGTCATTTTCCTCTCCTGCTTTAGGTTTTCTGCTTGCTTTGAGTTTGTGTCCTGTCTGGGTTTTTATTTACTGTTAGTTTATCCGGTTTTGTCATTTGTTTTAGTCTAAGCTTTATTTTCTGTTTTAGGTTTTCACTTTAGAGTGATTCTGTTTCTTAGTAAGTTTGGTGTAGTTTCTGTCCACTTGTCCTGTCAGCTTTTTAGCTTTGGTTTCTGGTTTATTTCTTGTTTTGATCCTTTGCACTGATGTCTGGTCTAATTACCCACTCTGCACACCTGCCTTACTCCACCCCTGTTGCAATCATCTCTGACCGGTTTCACCTGCTTCCTCCTCCATATAAACAGTTGAGACCAGACATCAGTGCCAGGTCGTCTTGTTGAGTTATGGGTGAGTCTCCTCCTGCAAGAATCTGTTTTTGATTTGCTTTTGGATTTTTGACCCCCATTGTCTCCAGTAACCTGAGCCATCCTGTTCTGTCTGTTCCTGCCCTGCCTGCACAACTGGACTGTTTGTTTTTCTGCCATTTTTGTTACAACAGTTTTTTTTTGATTTTGTCTCTGTTTTTGATTTCTGTTATTAAAATCCTCCTTTTTAAAGAAACCTCTGCTGGTCTGGCTGAATTCTGGGTCCCTTGCCTCTGATCATTACACATTGGTGCAATGGTTTATGTTAAAACAAACATTTGAGTAAAGTTGTCGCAAGCAGGTTTTTCTTGCGTTTCTTGTGAAGTTGGTCTTAAATTTTTATTTCAAGTGGCATTAAAAAGTCTTAATAAGTCTTGAATTTAACTTGCCTTAGCTGTAGGAACCCTGTGAAGACACTGAATCCAGGAGTGTAGTGCTGACAACACAATATATGATGAGTCCCATAAATGAGTGTACCAACCATCTCCAGCGCACATTCATACCACAGACAAACGCACACATACATACACACGCTCATACTCACACACTTAAAAGATCAGGTCGCCTGTGGATGTCCAGCTAGCTAGTGACTTTTCACAGATGGTATTGATCTAAAATGCCAGCCACATTCATTACAGGCTGAACTGTATCAGATGAGCTGAGGCGTATTGCTGAATAGGCCTTTCTGTATTGCAAAGAAAATCAGAGTAGTAAATTGTAGTAACCATGCACTGAGATGCACCAGTTCAAGCATACTTACATGGTGTGGTTTAATGTGCAATATTTACCTGTTTCCACCCATCAGGTATGCCATATATCTTAGCAGTATAACATAACATCCAACTTTTAATTGTGGGAGTATGCTAGATTTTATAATCAATAATGACTGACTAGCTACTAAAGAATCAGAATCAAACTTTATTGAATTTAAAGTGTAACTCCCCGTACCAGAGTCGGCAGCAGTAGCTATTATTTTACATGCACAGTAAATTGTCAAAATAAGCACTATAAAACAAATTAACAGGTTATTAGCAAAAAGAAATATGATTTGGGTGTGAGTTACCCTTTAAATTTGAGGGTTATGTTTGACACTACAAACAAGGAATTTGACTTCAGATTCCAATGATTGCATCGTGTAAAGAAACACATAAGGAAGTAACAATAAGAAGACAGCAACTACAATCTGTCACAGAAAATACATTTTCAGGGAACTGAGAAAAGAACATGAACAGTATGTACAGGAAATATTTTTCTCACTGGTGTGGCTGGCTACCCTGACTATAGAGTGTTTATCAGAGACACAGCCTTAGGGTAGAAACTGGCTCTGTGTCGGTTCGTTTTAGCCACCAGTGCTCTGTTGCACTGAAGTGAAGACAGGAACCTGTGACCAGGATGAGTAGGATTGACAGCTATTTTAACTGCCCTTTTTCTGACCCTCGACCAGTATAGGTCATGAATGAATGGAAGGTCAGTCCTGAAGATCTTCTCAGCAACTGTAATTGTCTGTTGCAGTTTGGAAATGTCAAGTTTTATTGATGAGCTGAACCCCATAGTGATGGATGAGCAAAAGACGGACTGAATGATGGATGTGTAGAGGATCATCATTAGCTCCTGAGCAAGGTTGTACTTCTTAAGTTGCCACAGGAAGTACAGTCTCTGCTGGGTCTACGGATGGTGTTAATGTGTGAGGACCATCTAAGGTTCCAAGAGAGTTTTTTTGTAACCGGAAGTGATCCTCAGAAGACACAGTGTTGATGAGGAGAGTGGGGAGAATGAGGTGGGGTTGAATGTCAGGGTTAATTGTGTAATTGTGTTAGGCCTAAATAAAGGCAAGGCAAATTTATTTGTATAACACATTTCATTACAGAGACAATGCAAAGTGCTTTACATGATTAAAATACAGGAAAAAAACAGAATAAAAGAAAGTAGGAATAAAATGTAGAAACAAAATAGAACTTGGAAAAATAGAAACTAAAAGCAAACATTAAAAACAGTTGGACTACAAAGTTGAACTAACGATGTTTCAGTAGAAAAGTTTAACTAGAACAGTCGAAGGCAATCCTAAACAAATGTGTTTTCAATCTTGATTTAAAGGAACTCAGGCTTTCCACACTTTTACAGTTTTCTGGAAGTTTGTTCCAGATCAGTGGAGCATAGGAACTAAATGCTGCTTCTCCATGTTTGGTTCTGGTTCTAGGTATACGGAGTAGGCTGGAGCCAGAAGACCTGAATGGTCTGCAGGGTTGATACACTGATAACAAGTCTGTGATGTATTTAGGTGCTAAGCCATTCAGGGATTTATAGACTAACAGAAGTTGGTAGTTTATTCTCTGAGATACAGGGAGCCAGTGTAAGGACTTTAGAACTGGGGTGATGTGCTCTACTCTTAGTGAGGACACGGGCAGCAGTGTTCTGGATCAGTTGCAGCTGTCTGATCCACTTTTTAAGCAGACCTGTGAAAACACTGTTGCAGTAATCAATTCGACTAAAAAGATTTAGACAAACTACAACTCCAGAACTACAGGCCCATCTCAAACCTCCCCTTATCAGTAAAATTATTGAAAAAGCTGTGTTTCAACAATTAAACACCTTCTTAATAAAGACCAGCCACTTTGACGTTTTCCAGTCTGGCATCCGTGCTCACCACAGTACAGAGACCGCCCTTATCAAGGTGTTTAATGAAATCCATATAAATACAGACTGTGGAAAGAGCCATCCAGGGTCCCCTCCTATTCAATATCTACATGCTCCCTCCAGCTCAGATAATAAAAAATAACATCAGCTACCATAACTATGCAGAACATCAAGGCAGCAGGAGGGGGAACATAGCTGCTGAATGATCTCCTGTTTGTAGACTTTACAAGTCTACAAACAGGATCCTGAGATGAAGAGTAGATCAAGATTGACTATGTTCTTAGGCAGTCTGTTTACCCAGGAGGCAAACTGCAGGGGGTACAGCAGGGGGCCCCTGATGCCTTTTGGGTGTTTCAGCACCGTTCCTCAAAGGATTTCATGACTACAGCTGTCAGGCAATCACTCAATAGTCATTTAAATATGTGATGGTTTTTTGGGGGGAAAGGATGATGGTAGATTATTTTGACCAAGTGGGGACTTCACAAGGTTCTAGAGACTTTTTTCAGACATTAAAATAATTAGTTATTTTCCTGTACAGTGACAAAGGAATGAGTCAAAAGTCAAAAAAGAAGTATTAATTTTGTAAATATATTTAAGGGAATAAATATGAAAAATAGAAGGGCAAGGAAAACAAAACCAAGAATCAAGAAATCAAATCGGGCGTAATAATCCACAGATTTTCACATCCACTATACAAGTTTAGGTATTTTGAAACAAATTGGCCTCTATAAAGTTATTGTCAGGGTTCTCTGTTTGGCCGGTGCTCTAACTCTGTTTCACAGGTGGTTCTAGTTTGCTGGGGGGGGGGGGGGGGGGGCGTGGCCCACACTTGTGGCTCGTTTGGAGCGCTGTTCACTGCCGTCTTCCATCTGTCTGTGCCTTCTTTAAGACGCCAGTGCCTTACCCAGTGGTGGTACAAGGTGGCCTCTGACCTGATCCTGCAAACCTGAACCTGTGAGTTTTTTTTTGTATCTTTGCAACATGACTAATTTTGGATCTCCTGCCTTTCTTGTAGTTTGTGTTTGGATTACTCACCCGTCTTGATGTCTCGCTCGACGAACCAGCTTCCAAGAATCCCTGAAGCTCAGACGTTGCTCTGGCATTCCCCCTCATACTCTCTGGATGTTACCCAGCTGGGCTTGAGGTTTCCCCTTCCCTGGATTCTGCTGGTTCCCTCTGATCTCTGATCAAACCATCTGTCTCCCCTGTCTGTCGTGGCTCGACCCGGATCCCTCGCCGCCTTGCCATCAGTCCGCCCTCCAGCTGCTAACCACCGGCCATCCTCGTGAACACTCGGCCTCAGAGTTTCCCTCACCTTCCCCTCCCCGGTTAGGTTTGCTTAACTAAACGGTAAGCAGCGCAGCTTCTGGGATTTTCTATCTGGTTTAGTCTTTCGTAAACACTGTCCTCCTCCGGCATTGACGTTCAGACCTCGACGGATCTCCTCACCCGTGCGATCCCTGTACCTTAACCCTTTAATAAACACCTTTAAACTGCACTCTGTCTTCCGTATTGTCTCTGCATGTGGGCAAGACATATAAAAACCATGACAGTTATGCTAAAACTGAATAAAACAAGTAAAAATAAAAATCTTTGACATGGTAATTTTTATAATTATTCTACTGTCTTGAAAATTGTCTTTTAATGAAACAAACAAGGAGAGCCTCCATCCTAAACAATTAATCTGGAGAAAGTTTTGACCTATAATTTCCTTGTTGCCATATATCCCATCCCCATGATTTTTTTAAGTTAATTCTTGTTTACAATATTGAAGCGCTACAAACAAATGCAAACAGTTTGACATCAAAAAACGAAAAATTGCAATTAGTCCACCAGTTTACCTATATCTCCTGCATTTAAACAATGGAGCCATCTAAATTGAATCCATTGATCTTAATTGAGATTAAGTGATTAATCTCAACATGTGCCTGTAAATGTCAGAATCCTTGTTGAGACCCTGATAGACAATACAAGAGACTGCCTCCAACATCCAGCTGTATTTCTCCAGAGAGCCTGTCACATTCCTTTTGCTATTGTCAATACAGGACCGAGGGTCACAAAGAGAATTGCTCCAACTGGTATGACCCAACCAGAACAAAATGCAACTTGGCAGTCTGCTTCAAAAATCTTCCTTTTTCCTTTTAGATTCTGGCAGAAAAAAGGTAATCATGAAATATAAAATTGTCATTTTGAGAAATAAAAGAAGAAATTGGAAAGACTGAAGAGATGACAAGGGGGAGCTGAGGAGGCAAGTTTATAACCAAGCCAGCAAATGTGCCCTCATGCCAGAGAGTCAATTTGAGGGAAGCCGTGCTATGTGACATCATTTACTCAGAAAAGCCTAATTTGTCAGCATTAATATTTCACTCCCAGCATTGCCTGTCACATTGTGCCAAAGATGACTGATCAATGTATGAAACAGCTACTGCTAATTTATTGAATATTTATGTGCAATATCATGTGCTGGAAAGAAGCCAAATTTATTCCACTGCACTCTTAATTCATCTCCTGGAACTTTTCAAATAAAATCTTAGTTTGGTTTTCATTAAAATGTACTGCAGTGAGAAAAATTCTTATAGTATATCTGCATAAAGATGAAAGTAGCAAGTTTCCAACTAATAAAGTAATAATTCAGTCAATTAGAGTTTTGGCTGCATGGGATACATTGTATGGAAGCGACTGTGTCTCAAAATGCATAAATAGAAATGTTTTTCATTTTCAAAATACAGCAACATTTTTGGCTCATAAATAAAATGACAAATAATTCATCCAAACTGCATTTCTTCAAAACTGCTCAGTTTTTAAATTAATTAAAATAGTGAATACAATACAGTTTAACATTTCATTTTCAAAAGATGTCCCAGCAAAAAGTGACAAATTTATTTTAAAATGTCCAATTTGTATAGTAAAATTTATTAGCAGAATTGCTTTTTAATTTGTAAAGTAAAATGCATTAGCAGAGATGCTTATTAATTTCAAAGTCATCCAAACTGCATTTTCATTTTCTTCTCCAAGACTGTGGTATTTGTAAATTAATTAAAATAATGAATAAAAAACGTTTAACAATTTTCAGATTTCCCAGCACAAGTGACCAAAATTAATTTTAAAATGTCTAATTTGTAAATTAAAATATTTTAACAGAAATGCTTTTACATTTCAAAGTCATAGCTGCATTTTTTTGACTCAAATAAAATTAAAAATCTATCATCCAAAATCTATTTTCATCTTTAAGACTGCTAATTGTGTGACATAACAAAAGAGAAAACTAAGATGAAATAGCTTTTTCATTTCCATGCCCTCCACGCAAAAAGTGTTCCATAAATCAATTTGAATTTGCAATTCCAAGCAGCACAGGAGAGTGACGTCAGTGCCAACTCTTCTGCTCCCCCAGAGTCTGGGCTTTTCAAACAGAACAAGGTTTGCAAGCACTGTGCTGGGCTGGCTGGGTCATGGCTAATTTGTTTTGTTGTCAGCAGCATTTGTCCCATGCTAAACTCTAGCACTATCCCTGCTAGTTAGGAGAAAAAGAGCAGCAAGGAAGAAGAGGCCGAGGGTGCTGATCCCTGGAGCAGCAACTCCCTGGCCATGGGGAGTTCAGGCTTGTGAAGGAGCTGTGTTTCCAGGTCTACTTTTGGCTCAGTGCGGAACAGTTCAAGAGTTACCTGGGGAGAGTCTGATCAATCAAGGATCAATACAAATCCTCAAGAACCAATTCCTGCCTGGGAGCATCTGGCAATTTGTCTGAGGAAGTTGATTCACATTAAAATAAAATGTAATGAAAATATCTAGGCTACTTGTCATTATGTAGGCAATAAGCTAGGCCAGCTGTTTTGCTGAGGTACCACTAATCAAGTCTTTGTGCCTCAGTTTTATTTTATTTTTTGAGTCTGCACTCTGCAAATAAAATTTTACTTGTATGAATTTCTTTTACCTCATTGATTTGCTTATAAGTTGTTTACAAAACATCATTGAGTGAATGGGCTACTTGGAAACTGTATTTCAAATTGGCTTGATTGGAATTGGTTGAAAGGTGTGCAATTTTATTTTTACTTAGCATTATGATGCTATTCATCTGAGATATCTGGCATCACATCTCTTCAAATTACAGGCATCATCACCGTGGCAGCTATTGTACCAGATTTGTTCCAGGCTATTTGGCATGGTGGTGGATGCATTTGTGCCTGTACCAAAGTTTACTGATTGTCAGGAAATTGCTCTGGAATTTCAAGAGATGTGGAACTTCCCCAACTGTGTGGGAGTAATAGATATGAAACATGTAGTGATCCAGGTACCATATAATTCAGGTTCCCAGTGTATCAGCTACAAGAGAACATACTCTGTTGTCCTTTAAATTTCTTCTTTCTTGGTGGTCAAATTTAGCTTTAGTTGATGTGTTTTTGCTAGCACCCAGTATTGGATGTGATTTAAAATTAAACTGAGTAAAATACTTAAATCATACTCAAGAAAAAGTCAAAGTTCAGTTTTTGTAAACTACTTAAAAAAGTACAAAGTACACTGAAACGGTAATTAATTACAGTAAGGCAAATGTAACTAGTTACGTGCAAGTCTAATAATAGTAGATGATGAGTAGGTTTAGAGTTATACATTTGATTAATATCTTCCATTGTTCCTTAGGTTTTCACTGGATAAATATGGAGGAGCTGTTTAAACAATAATTTCACATTTTCAATTTTTTTTAACAATCCACATCTGCCCAGAGTTGTTACTTTGCAATTGTCTGATTACAACTACAAAACACTAAACATATTTTTTATTTATCACCATCAGATAGCTACAATATAAACAGAAACAAAACAAAACTACAAAAATTCCTGAGAAAGTAGTTGCTAATCAACTATGTGAACCTTCACAAAGCAATGACCTACTATTTGAAGAATTTCAGTCAGGTTTTAGAGTTTATCATAGCACTGAAACAGCTCTGATGAAGGTCACTAATGATATTCTCATAGTTATGACTTTGTCTTGGATGAACCCGGACACAGCACATACACACAGAGTAGGTTTTAAGAGGGTTTATTGCAGGTAGTGGGTGATGATGGTGGAACCAGAGTTTACCAGGCAGAGGTGAAGGATCCAGGAGCTGACTGGCAGGTGAGAGAGAACACAGCTTCTCATAGACGGGTAGCAGAGTCCACAGCTTCACAGCGACGGGTAGCAGAGTACGCAGCTTCTCAGAGATGACTAGCAGAGTCCACAGCTTTTCAGAGATGGGCAGCAGAGTCCACAGCTTCACAGAGACGGACACCAGAGTCCACAGCTTCTCAGGAATGGCTAGCAGAGTTAACAGCTTCTTAGAGACGGCAAGCAGAGTCCACAGCTTCTCAGGAACGGCTAGCAGAGTTAACAGGTTCTTAGAGACGGCTAGCAGAGTCCACAGCTTCTTTCTTATACAATTGACATCTCCCCCTCACCTCAGGTCAAGAGTCTGGGTGTCATCCTTGATAGCACCTTGTCCTTCTCCTCTCACATTAACAACCTTACCCGCTCCGCTTACTTTCACTTACGCAATATCAATCGCCTTCGCCCCTCTCTCTCCCCTAGCTCCACCTGCACTCTTGTTCATAGTCTGGTCACTTCCCGCATTGATTACTGTAATTCTCTTCTTTTCGGTCTTCCTCAAAAATCCATTCACAAGCTTCAGTCAGTACAAAACTCAGCAGCTCGCATCATTTCTAGAACCCCCTCTTTTCATCACATCACCCCAGTCCTGCAGCAGCTCCACTGGCTACCTGTGAAGTATAGAATTCAGTTAAAAATCCTCCTACTTACTTTTAAAGTTATTCACAATCTCTCCCCTCCATACCTTTCTGATTTACTTCAAATTTCCACTCCCTCCTGCATACTTAGATCTTCTTCTACCACTCAATTAGTTCTTCCTTCAGCCCGTCTTAAAACCATGCGGAGCAGAGCTTTTTCTCGTTCTGCGCCCACACTCTGGAATTCTCTCCTCTCTGACATCGAGTCTTTACTCGTGTTCAAATCAAAACTCAAAACCCACATGTTCAAGATTGCCTTTTCATTATGATTTTATATTACTTTCCTCTGTGTAATTTGTGTTGTTTCTTTTAATTATGACGACTGCTTTTACCATTTATTGTTTTTACATGTACAGTGACCTTGAGTGTTTTGAAAGGCGCTTGAAATAAAATGTATTATTATTATTATTATTATTATTATTATTATTATTATTAGAGACGGCTAGCAGAGTCCACAGCTTCTTAGAGACGGCTAGCAGGACTAACCTTGAGGAGAAGCAGAGGTGGTAGGGTACCTGTATGCAGGAGACAAAAACAGACAGGCGTGGAGTGGGTGTTGAACGACGACGGACCAGCGAAGAAATCTTCTTCTTCTTCTTTTCTTTCTATTATGGCGGATCACAAGCAACTTTAAGGTGCATACCGCCACCTACTGTACATGAGTGTGTAGTAGCGTTACTTCACATCTATTAGATTCTATTTTTTAATTTTGTATTCTTAAGATAAATAAACAATGCTTTCCTTAATTTATGAATATCTGTTATGTTTCCTTCATTTCCTAATATACCTTTAAGATTCCATTCATGCCCTATACTTCTATTATCTTTAATTCTTCCCTTTCAAGTTTATATGACTTACAGTTAATCAGTATGTGTTCTACATTTTCTTTTTCTCCACATCTCACATTTATCACTATTTTTCCTTCCTATTAAATAAAGCATGTCATTTAAGTAGGTATGACCTATTCTTAATCTACTAATTATTATTTCTTCTCTTCTGTTTCTTTCATTAATGCTTCGAATTCGAACTGACTTTTGCACTTCATATAATCTTCTTCCTTTCTTATCTTCATTCCATATTTTTTGCCATTCCTCCATTTCTTTACTTTTAATAAGTGATTTCCCTTTCCCAAAAGGAATTTAAATTGTTATTTCCCCCTCCAAAGCCCAGCGAAGAAATGAGCACAGAGGGAGGTTTAAATATGGGAACTAACAGGTGGGAAGAGTCTGACTGATTGATTAGAAAATGGCTAACAGGTGCGACTGACTGCAGAGGGAGTGAAGTGAAGACAGAGTGAGTAGGGATGATGAAACTGAAAACTAACAATAAATAAAGTCAAAAACATAACTAAAAACCAAAACGAGGAAGAAAAGTGAAAACTAATGGAAAACAGAAGCCAAACCAAAACTAAACAATGACACTCATGGCCTCAGATAATGGACTTGTGTCTGTACTTGTCCTGTTAGATTTCAGTGCTGCATTTGATACAATTGATCACAATATTCTCCTACAAAGACTTGAACATACTATAGGGATTAAGGGGAAAGCATTAGGCTGGTTTAAATATTATCTGTCGGACAGATTCCAGTTTGTTCATGTTAATAATAAATCTTTTGGGTCACTTATGGGGTACCACAGGGTTCAGTCCTTATCTCTCTCTCTCTCTCTCTCTCTCTCTCTCTCTCTCTCTCTCTCTATATATATATATATATATATATATATATATATATATATATATATATATATATATATATATATTGTCAGGATGCAGCTTGTAGGCTGCATTCTGAGCCTTCCTCCCTTCCCTGCGCAGCCTGATTGGTTTCACCTGTCAGGCTGCAATCAACCCCAAACTGTTTCCACCTGTTTTCACCACTATATCTACTCACCTCAGTCTGCTCTTGCTCGCCAGTCTGTAGAGGTTCATCTCCAGCCTCAGCCTCAGCAAAAAACTCTGTTTCAGCTCAGCCTCAGCCAGTAACTCTGTTCCAGCTCAGCCTCAGCCAGTAACTCTGTTCCAGCTCAGCCTCAGCCAGAAACTCTGTTCCAGCTCAGCCTCAGCCAGAAACTCTGTTCCAGCTCAGCCACAGCCAGAGACTCTGTTCCAGCTCAGTCACAGCCAAAGACTCCGTTCCAGCTCAGCCCGCAGTCAAGGGTTTGCCGGCTCCGGCGTTCCGCTGTGGTCTCAAGTCCTCGGCTCCTGTGCTCCGTCCTGGTTTTAAGTTCTCGGCTGCTGGGCTCCATCCTGGTTTCAAGTTCTCAGCTGCTGAGTTCCGTCCTGGCCTCAAGTTCCCGACTCCTGGGTTCCGTCCTGGTCTCAAGTTCTCGACTTCTGGGTTCCGTCCTAGTCTCAAGTTCTCGATTCCTGGGTTCAATCCTGGTCTCAAGTTCTCGGCTCCTGTGTTCCGCCCTGGTCTCAAGTTCTTGGTTCCTGGGTTCCGTCCTGGTCTAAAGTTCTCGACTCCGGTGTTCCGTCCCGGTCTCCTGTCATCAGTTAAAGATCACTTCCTGGTCAGTCTCTCCGCACCACTCCTGCCGGCCAGCTTCTGCACCCTACAACTCCACCTGGTAATAGACTCTGGTTCCTCATGTCATTCATCATCCACTTGTACAATGAACTCTCTTAAAACCCAACTCTGTGTGTGCGCGCTGTGTCCGGGTTCATCCTAGAAAAATATTATGACATATATATATATATATATATATTGTCATAATTGAGCAGAACGACTCTGGATCAGAGCAACCACAGAGACAGTCAGTTTGAGTCAAAAATGGTTTTTATTAAACAAAGGACGGGGTGTGCGTCTGGTTGGCTCGTTCTGGGTTCTGCTGGGAAGGATGAGAGTGATGATGAATGACAGGTCTGAATCTGGTGAAAAGGTTGAGAAGGCTGAACTCACAGAGGCAGTGGCTTGGCAGAAGTCTGGGAGGGGGCGTCCTAGGTCCGGGTGTATTCCAGTGGTTCTCTCTGTGATGCTGTTTGTGTTGGAGGGTGGACAGGCAGGTGAGCACCAAGAGGAGGGTCAAGGTGGGTTTACGGTAGGAGAACTGCAGGTTTCGAGGAGGGTCCAGGCTTGAAGGTTTCTCGGATTCTTTGAGTTTCTATAAGAGACCAGAACACAGAATTAGGATCGGCTCGGAAAAAACTCGGAACTTAGCTTAAGTTGTTCAAGTACCACTCTGGAAGCGAGAAAGAACTGACGCCCTCCTCCTGGTCTCAGCTCCTTAAGTACGAGCCTTAATTGGCCGAGATGCAACACACCTGCCAGTCACACCCTGCAGCGGAGAGAGAGAGAGACCAGGCCTGCACCCAGACCAGCAGTATGACAGCACCCCCCCTCTAACGGACGCCCCCTGGCGGCCGTCCGGAGGATGATGCCTCAAAGGCGGAGATGAGATCAGGGTCCAAAATGAATGAACGTGGAACCCAGGAACGTTCTTCAGGACCGTAACCAGCCCAATCCACCAGGTACTGGAGACCGCGACCACGCGGCCTGGACGCCACAATACGATCCACCGTAAAGGCGGGATGACTGTCCACGATCCGGGCGGGTGAAGGGGGCCTTGGAGGAGGGCACAAGGGGCTAGAAGAAACAGGTTTAATCTGGGAAACATGGAAGGTAGGGTGAACACGGAGGTGAGGTGGGAGCTTGAGCCGGACTGCTGTGGGGCTGATGATTCGGTCGACCTTGAAAGGGCCAAGGAACTTGGGACCAAGCTTTCTAGACGCGGCCTTCAATGGGAAGTCTCTGGATGATAGCCATACCTCCTGACCGGGGGTGTAAGTGGGTGCCAGTAAACGTTTGCGGTCGGCGTACCTCTTGTTTTGGGTGGAGGTGCGTTCCAGGGCGGCTTTGGTCTGGTCCCAGACTTTACGGCATTGATGGAGGTGTGACCGGACGGATGGAAGGACTGAATCTGGGAAGGAAGAGGGCAGGAGAGATGGCTGAAATCCGACAGACGCCTCAAAAGGGGACAATCCTGTGGCAGCAGAGACGTGAGAATTGTGGCAGTACTCTACCCAGGCGAGATGCTGACTCCAGGTGGTTGGGTTGTGGGAGCAGAGACAGCGAAGGGTGTTCTCGATCTCCTGGTTGAGTCTCTCGCACTGTCCATTAGATTGGGGATGAAAACCAGAGGTGAGAGATGCTTTAAATCCTAAGCATTGGCAGAAATCACGCCAGACCTGGGAGATAAATTGCGGACCCCGGTCTGAGATGATTTCAACAGGGAGGCCATGGAGTCTGAACACGTGGTTGACCAATAACCTGGCGGTCTGGTGAGCAGAGGGGAGCTTGGTGAGTGCAACCAGATGGCAGGCCTTGGAGAACCTATCAATGACAGAAAGGATAACGGTCTTGTGGCTGGACGGGGGGAGACCGGTGACAAAATCTAGGGCAATATCTGACCAAGGCCGACTGGGTGTGGACAGTGGTTGGAGGAGACCGGCTGGCGGTTTATAGGACCCCTTATTGCGGGCGCAAATGTGGCAGGCCGAGACAAACTCGGACACATCCTTGTTTAGAGACGGCCACCAGAAGTATCGCCTGAGGAGCGCGATGGTACGGCTGGAGCCGGGGTGACCGGAGAACTTGGAGGAGTGCCCCTACCTGAGTACTTGGGAACGGACTGCAGACGGCACGTACAGTCGTCGGGGGGGACCGCCTCCAGGATCCGGCTCGCTCTCCTGTGCCCGCCGGACCTGTCTCTCTAGTTCCCAGGTGAGACCACCGACGATACAGGACGTTGGAACAATGGGTTCAGGATCTATGGGTTCAGAGGTGGATGAGAACTGTCGTGATAGGGCGTCGGGCTTGATGTTCTTGGAACCTGGGCGATAAGTAATAATGAAATGAAAGCGCGAGAAGAACAATGCCCAGCGGCTTTGGCGGGAGTTGAGTCGTTTGGCAGATTGAATGTATGAAAGATTCTTGTGGTCTGTCCAGATTATGATGGGTAATTCAGTGCCCTCCAGCCAGTGACGCCACTCTTCCAGGGCCAGCTTGATGGCCAGAAGTTCACGGTCTCCCACATCATAATTTTTCTCGGCTGGGGAAAAACGCCTAGAAAAGAAGGCACAAGGATGAAGCTTCCCATCAGAGGAAGCCATTTGCGAGAGAATAGCTCCAGCTCCAGAATCCGAGGCGTCGACCTCCAGGGTAAACTGGGCCGTTGGGTCAGGATAGATGAGGATAGGGGCCTGGGTGAACCTTTCCTTGAGGAGGTGGAAGGCCTGATCCGCAGCGGGTGTCCAGGTAAAAGTCTGTTTTGTGGAGGTGAGGGCGGAGAGGGGTGAGGCAACAATACTGAAGTTTTTGATAAAGACACGATAAAAGTTGGCAAACCCCAAGAAGCGTTGGAGGTCCTTCCGGGACTTGGGTGAAGGCCAGTCCTCCACAGCTCGGATCTTGGCTGGATCGGTCTTCACCTGTCCACCCTCAAAAACGTACCCAAGGAAACTGATGGACCTTCGATGGAATTCGCATTTTTCAGCCTTGACGAACAGACGGTTCTCGAGAAGTCTCTGGAGGACCTGACGGATATGCTGCTGGTGCCTTACTGGGTTCCTTAGAAAAAATAAGGATATCATCCAGATAAACGAAAACAAAGTGGTTGATGAAGTCTCTCAGAATGTCATTTATAAGAGCTTGAAAGACAGCGGGTGCATTGGTAAGACCGAAAGGCATGACCAGGTATTCGAAGTGGCCGAGCGGGGTCTTAAAGGCCGTCTTCCACTCGTCTCCCTCACGGATGCGAACCAGATGGTAGGCATTACGAAGGTCCAATTTGGTGAAGACAGTGGCACCCCTAACAGTCTCAAACGCAGAACCCAAAAGGGGTAAAGAGTACTTGTTTTTAACTGTTATTTGATTGAGCCCTCGATAATCTATACAGGGACGCAGTGACCCATCTTTCTTGGCAACGAAAAAAAACCCTGCCCCAACAGGGGAGGATGAAGGGCGAATTATGCCCGCCTTCAGCGACTCGGCAATGTACTTCTCCATAGCGCCCAGTTCTGATTGAGACAGTTTATAAAGTCGTGCAGATGGCAAGGGAGCTCCAGGGAGAAGGTTTATAGAACAATCATAAGGGCGGTGAGGTGGTAGACTAAGGGCCAAATCCTTACTAAATACCCGCTGGAGGTCATGATACTCGGGGGGAACCTGGGAGAGATCAGGGGAAGCTTCAGGACAAACAGGACCCTCCGGGCAACGAGGAAGGGCCGACTGTAAACACGAGGCCAGGCAACTGGTGCTCCAAGTTTCAATGCGGGACTCCTTCCAATTAATATGAGGGTTGTGAGCAGCCAACCATGGGTACCCCAAAACAACAGGTGAGTGTTTGGTGGGAAACACAAAAAGGGCAATGTTCTCGTGGTGGTTACCAGAAGAAATTAACTTCAGGGGAATTGTCTGGTGGGTAATCGTGGCTAAGGGACTGCCATCTAAGGCGGTGACTGAGATTGGAGAGGGTAAAGGACGTACGGGAATGTGCAATTTAGTAACTAAACTAGGATCAATAAGGCTCTGTTCAGAGCCAGAATCAACTAGGGCCACCACTGGGTGTTGAGTGTCTTGGAAACTAATCACAGACTGTAATGTTAACCAGGGGGTCCGGTTTTCAGAGCATGTGCCCACCAGTATCCCCTGGGCTACTGGTGGGCGGAGTCTTTTGGGCGAACCGGACACGCTAATCTAAAGTGCCCAAAAGCGCCACAGTAAAGACATCGCTTTGTCCCCATGCGCCTCTCCCTTTCTTCAGGGGTCAATTTGGTGTTTCCTAGCTGCATAGGCTCGTCTGACGGTTGACTCTCCGGGGAAACCGGACGAAGCCTGGGTGACGTCACCGTAGTGGGGACTGAGAGCCGCGGTGTCGGGGGTGGAGCCAGACCCCGCCTCTCACAAGCTCTTTCCCGGAGTCGATCATCTAGTCTAACGGCTAGCTCAATACGATCCTCTAAATTCCCAGGCTTGTCCCGGCTGGCAAGTTCGTCTTTAACCTTCTCAGACAGGCCGTTTAAAAACGCCGCTTTTAGAGCGATAGCGTTCCAGCCGGTCTGAGGCGCCAGGGTTCGGAAGTCGACCGCGTAATCGGCCACTGATTTACTTCCTTGTTTCAAGGACCATAGTCTCTTAGCCGCCTCCTCCTCAGATACTGAGGAAGCGAACGTTCTTTTAAAACTGGTGAGGAAATCAGAATAACTTAGGCTGAGAATGCTGGTTTCGTCAATAAACGACTCCGCCCAGCTCAGGGCTCTACCACGAAGAAGCCCGACAATATACGAGATCTTTCCGGCGTCATCCGGAAACGACTGAGGAGCCCTGCTAAACACCAAGGAACATTGCAATAAAAAAAACCTGGATTTATTCAACTCACCGAAGAAGGGTTCGGGAGTGGGGGTGGAGACCCCGACGCCGGGGACTGAGAGCAGCGCGGGACCAGCGGGGGAACCAACGGAGGAACCAGCGGGAGGCTGAGCTGCCGGTGGTGGAGTGGAGGTTGGTCGAATCACATCTAATTGTGCTCTTAAGTCCTGAAACCCATGGGTTAAGACACTCATCATCTGCATTAGTTGGGTCTGTTGTTGGCTCATGGACTGGAGAAGGGTTTCATGTTGTCCCAACAACTGCCCTTGATGTGTGACCGCGCTCCGTAGTTGCTCCCCAGAGTCAGGTTGGTCAGTTCTTTCTGTCATAATTGAGCAGAACGACTCTGGATCAGAGCAACCACAGAGACAGTCAGTTTGAGTCAAAAATGGTTTTTATTAAACAAAGGACGGGGTGTGCGTCTGGTTGGCTCGTTCTGGGTTCTGCTGGGAAGGATGAGAGTGATGATGAATGACAGGTCTGAATCTGGTGAAAAGGTTGAGAAGGCTGAACTCACAGAGGCAGTGGCTTGGCAGAAGTCTGGGAGGGGGCGTCCTGGGTCCGGGTGTATTCCAGTGGTTCTCTCTGTGATGTTGTTTGTGTTGGAGGGTGGACAGGCAGGTGAGCACCAAGAGGAGGGTCAAGGTGGGTTTACGGTAGGAGAACTGCAGGTTTCGAGGAGGGTCCAGGCTTGAAGGTTTCTCGGATTCTTTGAGTTTCTACAAGAGACCAGAACACAGAATTAGGATCGGCTCGGAAAAAACTCGGAACTTAGCTTAAGTTGGTCAAGTACCACTCTGGAAGCGAGAAAGAACTGACGCCCTCCTCCTGGTCTCAGCTCCTTAAGTACGAGCCTTAATTGGCCGAGATGCAACACACCTGCCAGTCACACCCTGCAGCGGAGAGAGAGAGAGACCAGGCCTGCACCCAGACCAGCAGTATGACATATATATATATAGAGATATATAGAGATATATATAGATAGAGAGATATAGAGATATAGATAGAGATATAGATATATATATATATATATATATATATATATATATATATATATATATATATATATATCATACGAATGATGATCATCCTCATACAAGTGATTAAAACATTGCTCCTTTAAGCCAAGCCAATAACAACCCTAAAAACTCCTCGTTACAGAGGAGTGGACCAGTTTTCGGTCCAATCTGCTGGCCTGTTTCGGTTGAATTTGCATGTTATCTAAGCCATTACAAGGCCTTTGTTTGGCAGTAGTATAAAGCTTGTTACTCCACATTACTCCAGACTTTTTGAATTGAGAAAGCTTCCTGGAGAGGAAGCAAAACATCTTCAACTACGGAAACAAGTCCAGTTGCTTTGTTTATTACTTTTGTTTTGGAATGACCATGACCTGGATGACTGAGAATCTTCACCAGCAAAATAGATTTTGGTCACTTGTGCTGGGAAATCTTTGGCAGTTCTTTGGCACTAGGAACCCGACAGAAGCCGTGAAAGCTGCGAATGTCTGAGTTTGGATATTCATTTTAGGATTAGTGAAGTCCTCTCCCGGGATCTCGACACCGGTGGTGGAGGCCGTAGGAGAGAAATAGTCAGGTGACGTTTGTGAAGGAGAAGATGGGGTGGAGGAGGGTCAAAGCTCAGCTGGAGAGCAGGAGAATCCATGGGTGGAGAGCCTTATAAGCAGAGTCTTGCGGGATGAGGACTTGACGCAGATTGGCTGGTGCATGGATGCTTGATGATGATGATCAGTGGGTGCAGATGTGCAGGGGGTTACTCTTCCAGTTTGAACTTTTGTCATCTTTTTACTATGAATTAACATGCTGAAAAGTTACTAGGAAGACAAAATTAATGGGTATTGTGAGGACAAACTGGCGAAACAATTTATTACCTGCATTAACTTCACATGTCATACATTTACACAGAAAAATGTTTTATGTTCTGGTACAACCACATTACTAAAATACTTTACAAATGACTTTGCATAAATTATTTCCGAAACACTGCGAAACACCATGGAAACCCCTTTGAAAATAAAGGAGAAGCTTCAGTCAAGATCCACATCTAGACTATAACTGCAACCAATCTGGACTTAATCAGTTGAAGCATACTTGTTCCACAAAGGTTTTAGTTCCCCCACCCCAATAAAAGGGTATCTGGTCTGATAAAAGTGCAGATTTCTATTGTAGGACACTTTCCATTTGACAAAGCCTTTGGTCATAAGATTTACCCTTTTTTTCATCAAAATGTGCCATTGTGCACCAAATAATATCAATAAAATGAATAGAAAATGAGATGAACTGTATAATTCTGTCTCTAAACAGATGTATTTTATTGAAAACAAGAATTATCAATCCCATACTTTCTTAAAATGTACAAAAACATAAATTTATGTTCAAGGGCTCAGTGTCAGGATCACCGGGACCTGTGCCACCTGTCCTCATTGTCATCATGCAGAGGTGTAGCCTGACTAACCTGCTTTGCAGCTTTTTCCCCTTTTTATGTTGATCTGGATGAGCTGCTACTTTGTCTTGGGGCAGACAGAACTTTGCTCTTCCCAGGTCTTGAGGCTGACCATAGCTGCCAAGAAGGTGGCTGATACAACTCATCTTCACCATCGTCACTGTAGAACCAGTAAAATATCTGTTGAAGAATTAATTTGATCTAAAAACCACACTAAAAAGGAAGTTGCATCTGACCAGTTTATAACTGCATATCTTTGCAGAATAGACATCTCACCTTTAAGAAGACAGGGTCTGCTATGTCCAGATGGTCCTATGATGTCCTATTGGCTTTGAAAATATTGAAAAAGTAGTTTATTACAAAGTTTTCTGGTTATAAGAAAACAAATTATATATTATAGCCAGATAACATATTTTTTTGTAATGCAGTGGATAATGTAAAAGCTTTATAACATTACTTTAATCAATGCCATATACAGTGTGGTTTGTTTGTTCTGGAGGTGGGTGTGAGTGGGTGAGGGAATTCATTGCAAAGTTTTGTGATTAATGATTACAAAATCAGCATTATTTCCTACTGTATTCACGTGCCCTGAAATAGCAGACACACAATGTAAAAATGTGACAGCACAACTTACCTGTGAACCGGGTCTCTCAGAAGCATTTACTCATCTTCTTCCACTTCAAAATCCAAGCTGCTGTCTGAAGATTATTCGACTTCTCCGTCACTGGTCTGCCAAATTTCCTCCAAAGCTTTCCAAACAGTAATTTTCTTCTTCTGTACCTTTATTATATTTGATGATCATGAAAGAAAAAAAAGCGATCTGCTGAGAGGTCGAAACACACTGAAAGAATATAAATGCATCACAAACACAAAAGTACTCCAAACATAAAACAGAGGCTAACACACAAACACACAAGGGAAAAATCTAGGAAAAGAGAAACGCTGCAATCACAGAACTTAGTCACACAAAGTGCAAACATGCTGCACACATAAATTATGCTAACATACAAACACACAAAACACATGGCACAATGCTGCAAGTAGCAAAAAAAGCTGCAAGTTAAGAAAAGCTGCAAACTAGCTCTGCAAGACGACCTCATACTGCAGTCAGCGTGGCAGGGACATTATATCATATTCCACCTTACCTTTGGTTCTACATCCATCAAGAAAGCATGAATATCGGTTTTCAGGGTTTTCTCTTATATTTTCGGAAAAAAAAAAAAACAAAAAAACATGTAGCACATGTGATTGTCATTTTGTTTAATCTGATATCAGAATGTATGAGTTGCATGAGCTGAATAGTAGAGCAGATCTAAATTTTAAAGAAGTTTTAAATTATTTTATAGTAAAATGTAGATGTAGATGTTTTGACTGATGACCTGGGATCAATTATTTTCTGTTGAAGACATGATTATTGTATTTTATTTAGTTTACTTTAATGTGAATTGGAGTACTACATGTATGTATAACCTAGTTCATAGTGCATATTGTATAACAGTAATTTATTAAAATGCTAATTGAAATAAAACAGTTTCTGGTTAAAACCACATTAGGTGAAAAAATAGGCATGTGTCAATTGTGCAAAAACAAATAACTAATCATTTTATTATACAAGGCCTTTTATTATACAAAGCAGGAACCTGAGGTGAAAAAACTGAGGAAAGAATTAGAGAGCCAAAAACATCACATTAATATCCTAAAACAGAATATCCAGTAATTGGGTCATATTTTTAGATTAAAAAAATCAAGATCAAATGAAGGTCACTGGCATGAAGAATAATAGAGGTATTGAACAGAGCAAATGCATATTAAAAAACAGACAATCCGTTTTTCAGAGTGCTCAACAGGCCACATGTTCCTTCAGAACATGAGTCTTTCGCTCCATGAAATCAGAATCCAGCAAAAAACTGCAAGACGTTAAGCTGGAACCAGGTGTCTTGACTCTTGAGGAAATGGCAATCACACCAAGAGTGGAGCTGTGCCCAGGGATGCGTAAGCTTTTTGGATGTGGCACTGCCTGGGCATTGAGGAGACCAGCAACACATGCATGTGTTTTTATGTTGGCAGAACAACAAGATGGAAGCAAGTGGTAGCTTACCATTTCAGTGGCAATTCCATCAATTGGGCAAATTACAAGCCAATCATCCTAGAAATAATTGAGAGAGCAGCTTCAGAGAGCTCTAAAATGCCATGTATACTCTAGAGCATTGGTTCTTAACCTGTGTTCTATCGAACCCCTAGGTTTCGATGAGTCGGTCTCAAGGGTTCGGTAGAGCCTCTGCCTCGGAGGTAAAGACACACTTGTGTAAAGTCGTGCTGATACGCCCCGCTTGGCCATCACTTGCTGCAGAGGATCACGTTACATTGCTTGGCCAATCAGTGCTGCGGGGAATTTAGTGCGCACAGTAGTCACCGGCTGTCGTAGTTGTACGCCGTGTGGTTTCTTTCTTAATATTTTAATCCATACTAAATATGTCGAGCAAAAAAAGAAAGTGGTTGGACGAATATGTACAACATGGATTCACATGTATCATGGAACGGGATGGGAGTCAGCATCCTATCTTTATATGTAATGCCAAGTTGAGCAATTCTACCGGCAAAACTAACTCGCACCGGCAAAACTAAAGGAACACTTCTTGAAGCTGCATTGACATGGGGAATACAAGAACGCAACACTTGCTGAATTCAAGGTGAAACGAGCCAGATTCAATGAAAGGGCCACTCTGCCTGCTCTTGAATTTGTACCCCTTCACAAACCGATCCTCGCGGCATCGCACAAACATGCTTATTTGATCGCAAAGCAGGGTAAGCCATACACCATCGGTGAAACACTCATAAAACCAGCTGCGTTAAAGATGGCGAAACTGATACTCTGAACAGCCGGCAAAGGTAAATTAACACAAATTTTTCTTTCAAAGTGCACCGTCAGCAACAGAATAAAGAACATGAGTAAAGGCATCTTGGCTCAAATAGTTGCAGATCTAATGTTAGTACTGTGTAAGTACGTTCGAAGATGTGTCTGGAATCGGAGACGTTTCTGTACCCATGGAACCGAAGCAAACAACTGCCACGCATTTAGGTGAGCTTGCAAAGTCTCTCAACGGATATTTCCCTACATGAGAGTCAATACCTCGACAAAATCAGTGAAATTCAGCAGAGCCAGGTTCAACTGCAGCTCTTCAGAACAACAACAACACTCAACGTTTTGGTGTCAACAAATGGAAAAGTACCCAGTTATTGCTAAGAAAGCATCGAATGTTTTATACCATTTATTACTGTCATTTTTGAGTTTTGGTTCGACTTTATTTTTCTGTTATTTTTATTTTTCATCTCATGTGGGTTTGGTTTGACTTTATTTATTGTTAGTTTTCATTGTCATTAGTTATTTTCTGTAATCTTCACTTCACCTCCTCTGCAGTTAGTCACACCTGCCAGCCACTAATTAGCCAGACTCACTTCACCTGCCAGCCTCCCTACTTAAGCCTCACTCTGCTGTCACTCCTTGCCGGTCCGTCATCATTCCACACCTCTCCATGCCAGTCCCCGTTTTTGCCTCGGAAAGATTTGTTTTCTTGTTTAAGTTCTGCTAACTTGACTAGCCGCCCTGGAGAAGCTCAGCTCTGTGCCCTGGTGTCTCCTAAATTCTGCTAACCTGACTAGCCGCCCTGGAGAAGCTCAGCTCTGTGCCTTGGTGTCTCCTAAGTTCTGCTAACCTGACTAGCCGCCCTGGAGAAGCTCAGCTCTGTGCCCTGGTGTCTCCTAAATTCTGCTAACCTGACTAGCCGCCCTGGAGAAGCTCAGCTCTGTGCCCTGGTGTCTGCAACGAACTGCTAACCGGTTGTGGCTACGGGGCCTGCTAGCCGAGCAGTAATGAGCATTCCCGGCTGCCTGGAAGATCGTGACTCTTTTTCACTCCGGGCCGTCAGCTCCTGCCATCACCTTCACTCCGGTTCTGTGTTACCTGCTCCTCTGGCCTCATCAAACCTCCATCCATCAACCTTGCAATAAAGACTCTCAATTTTAGTCCCGTGTGTGTGGTTCTGAGTTCATCCGTAGACAAATCGTGACAATTACAACATATCTTTGCAAGCAATCCTTTTCGAGGATGCTGGACATAGAAACAAAGAAAAGGAACAGACTTTGCTGGGAAGATGACGAGAGTAGCACTTGCCAAGGTGAAGCGACGCATATCTAAACTTGTCTCCCAAAAACAACAGCAGAAGTCACGTTGATTTGTAGGTATGTAATTTGGTAAATATTTTATTCTGGCCCCAAAAAAAGTATTTTGTGTATTCAAAATGACAAAAAACAAATTAAATTTAAAATAATAAAATTAAGTTATTAAAACATTTTATATTCTTTAAAAAAAATCCAAATTTATTTTTTAATTAGTAAATTAGTAAAAAAAATAAATAAATTAGGGGGCTGAAATTCTTTTATTGGGCCGAAATATTTTTTGGGGGGCCAGAATAAAGTAATACCGTACTTTGTTGTGGGTTCATGCACTGTGTTGGTTTTGTTCTTTTTTTTCTTTTTTTTTTTCTTTACTCCCAGTGTCCTGTCTAGCAATGTGGCAATAAGAATTGATGTCTTAATACCAAATAGAGCTCGACAGATTTTGCTTTCACAAGTGGAGCAAACAGCTTTCGCCATAATGCTCCGCTTGATTTGTGCATGTAAATAGCTTTATTGTGATTCCTGCAGGGAGAATTTCAAATTATATGGACACTACAATGGGAAAGTAGTAGAGTAAAGGAAGAACAATAAGAGAAAAAAAAAGAAAGGGAAGAGGTGAAATAAAGAAGAGATAAAAGGAAGAGAATGATAAAACGTCCTCTGTCTGCTCCATCACCTGGAAAGAGACGCAAAAAGAACAGCACAACCAACAGACATAAAGCAACAGATAAAATCGAGTAACACCTTGATACCATTGCTAAATCATATGTATTATTAGTTAAGCTGGCCTGTGTAATGTGATACCTGAAAAAAGAAAATGAAAGAAAATAAATAAATAAATTATAGGCTTTCTGTATATAAGTGAACATTTAATACCTGGGACCCAGCACCTGTTGGAGTTTGTGAGAGTGCACTAGTTTAGGTGAAAATTATACAGAAGGAAACACCCGGGAACCCGCCCCAAACCCGAGGACCATCAATGCGCCAGAGGGCCAAGGCGCCTGCCAACGCAGTGGAGGAGGGCAGGACGTGGGGGGATGGGCTCTGCACCTATCGGAGACTTGAGATGTTCCTGGGAGAGGGAGCGGACTGGACCCGAACCTGGAAAAAAAAGAAAAACAAAACCTCATTCACACCATCCCTCCCTAGTGCCCCACTCACCACACACAAACACAAAAAAAGGACGCTGTACACACATTCCCACATAACATTCACATCCAAAAATCCAAAGTGGGGGGGGGGGGTCACCACAATTCAACTATACGACTGTGCCCGACCCCCGGCCCCGCCCCCGGACCAGACGCCCCCCAGATCAGGCCCCCCAAAGAGGGGGGCCAACACCACCCGTACAGGCCACCCGACCAGAACCCCCCCTCACCCACTATATACCTAATAAACCCCCTCCCACCCCGACCTTACCCTAGCCACCCCTGCCCCCCATCCCTTCCTGGGGAGAGCAGAGGCGTCAGCCCCAGACCCGGCAAGCCACTGGCTACCCGCAGCAGCCCCCCGCCAAGACCCCGGACCCAGTGGCCCGCACCTCCTCCAGGCCCCAGACTCCGTGCCGCGATCGGAGATTGGGGGTGAGCAAAAGACCCCCGATCCTCCCTACGCCCGCTCAGATGTTGTGTTGTTGCATGTTGATCTCAGGTGTGTTTAAAACTGGGAGCACCGAAGGGGGTGCACGGCACAGCCCACCCCCCCTCCGGAAGGAAGCTGGTGCCAGCGCCCCCCTCCAAGCAACTACCCAGAACCCTCAATGTCTAAATACGAGAGGGGGTGAAGGGAGCCGTCCGAGGCGAGGCTCACACAACATAAGCCCCCCCCCCCAGGCGTCTTCCTCCCACCCCCCCCCCCCACCCCATATCGTGGCCTACATGAATGTGCGTTGTGAAAATGTTTGAAGTGAAAGTTTCTAAAATGCATGATAAAATTGGGGAGAGGGACGTCACCAGAAAGTGGCAAACTCCAGTAACGCCCCCTCCCCAAGGACCTACATGTGTGGCGGTGTGATGGAGCAGGCAGAGGGAGGAGTCCGGGGATGGGGAGCAATGGACTGGGGAGCCAACCCAGGGAGCCAGCTCCCCTACTGACTCCAATAGGGTTCCCCAGCTCCCCGAAAGCCCCACCCGGAGAAAGGGGCCCCTCCAGCGGCACCACCATAGCCCGGGGGCCAGGGAGAGGCCGCAGGGCCCTCCAGCCAACCACCCACCAGGACCAACACCTTCACCTCCCCCAGCCCACCCACCAAGCCTACTGGCTTAACCCCCCCCCCCCCAAAAAAAAATGTAATAATAATAATAATAATAATAATACATATATATATATATATAAATAAAAATAAATTAATTAATAAGATTGGGGACCCTGGCCAGCAAGCCCGCACGAGCCATCCCAAACCACACCCCCCAGGCGAAACCAGCACCGGGAGATTACACGGACCGGGACAGGGGGCCGGACACAAGCCCACCAGAACGTCCACCCCCACCCCCCACCCGGAGATTTAACCCCTCCCCAACACTAACATTCAAACATCTCACCATACATTCGACAGACATCCAGGCTGGGTAAGTCACTACTCCCCCTCCCTCCCCTCCCCCCACTAGCAGAGTGCCAACCCAAAGAAGGGGAAGAACATCTGCCCTGAGATGTTAATGACCATGCCCCCCTACCAGCTCAACAGGCCCCGAGGCCCCCCAGCGCACCAGAGGCCCCGTGCAGGGGCAGACACCCGGGCGCACGCCGGCCCAGACCCCAAACGGCACACCCCCCGGAACCGGAACCCCCGAGGCCCTGCCGGGGCCCCCGCCCGAGGGCGGCGTGCCCCAGGGACCCCAGGCCCCCAGACCCACACAGCTACCAGGTCAGTAACCCACGTCCGTCACCGCATAGCTCCCCAAGAGCGCCGCAAGCGGCGCTGTAGGCCACCCGTAGGCCTCCCAAGCTCCTCCCAGATGGGGGCAAGAGACCCTGGAGTCAGACCCACCAAGCGCCCCACTCCGAGTGCCCCCAGAGCCCCAGGAACCACTCCACCTAGCCACTGCGCCCTGCAGGAAGCAACCCACCACCCCCCATTCCACTTAGTGATGGTGCTAATCAAAGGAGCCCAAAGAGATCAATCAGTTGTGGATGCAGATGCTGTCTCAAGATTAATATGATCCAACAAAAGATCTTTATACTGATTGATACTGAGATTCTCCTTACTTTTCCAATTCATGAGGATAGTTTTCTTTGCGATACATAGTGCAGTGAAAACCATGTAAACTATTTTATTCCCCAGAGGGCTTTCCTCAAAATTACCAAGCAAGCAAAGTGATGGGGAAGGTGAAATTTTACAACTCAAGCACTTTGATAAGTCTTGGTTTTGTTCTTTGAGCAAGGTGACGTTCATTTACGGCTCATTTTTGCACCAGCAAAAAAAAAAAAAAACATGTACGTATGACTTGAATTCTGAAAAAAGAAAATCGTATTTTATTTATCACTAAAGAAGGGTTTAATGAATGCGCATATGAAACTGGTGGGTTCGGTACCTCAAAAAAGGTTAAGAACCACTGCTCTAGAGAAAGAAGAAGTCAGTTACAACACCTGCTCCCTTCATGTCAGGATGTGCAAAGAAAAGTAATCATCCATCTATCATCTTCCACTTATCCAGGGTCAGGTCACAGGGGTAGCAGCCTTAGTAGGGAGGCCCAGACTTGCCTCTCCCAGCCACTTGGGCCAGCTTCTCGGGGGAACCCGAATGTGTTCCCAGGCCAGCCGAGAAACATAGTCCCTGCAGTGTGTCCTAGGTCTTCCTCTGGGTCTCCTCCCGGTGCTCCTCGACGTGCCCGGAATACCTCACCAGGGAGGCGTCCTAACCAGATGGTTAACTGGTTAATCCAAGCCACCTTAAGTGGCTCTTCTCAATCTGGAGAAGCAGCGGCTCCACTCTGAGTCCTCTCCGGATGACCAAGCTTCTCACCCCATCTCTAAGGGAGAGCCTTGACACCCCACGGAGAAAACTCATTTCGGCCGCTTGTATCCACAGTCTCGTTCTTTCAATCACAATCCAAATCTCATGACCATAGATGAGGGTGGGAACGTAGATCCACCGGTAAATCGAGAGCTTCTCCTTTTGACTCAGCTCTCTCTTCCCCACAACAGACCGGTACAGTGCCTGCTTCACTGCAGATGCCGCACCAATCCGCCTATCGATCTCCCGTTCCATTTTTTCCGTCATTCATGAACAAGACCCTGAGGGACTTAAACACTTCCACTTGGTGCAGGACATCCACCTGGTACAGAAGAAGGCACTCTACCCTTTTCCGGCTCAAGACCCTGGCCTTGGATTTGGAGGCAAAAATAATTAGCTTTATAAAAATGTTAATATATAAAACAAATGCATTTAATGTCCTGCACTAATTATAAACTTTGTGAATGTTATATTGTTAAAGTGTTGTTCAAACAACTTGATTTAGCTCTTATTTTTGGGGACAGAAAATGGCATCTTGTTACCTTGGTGATCCTGTGTAACATGGTCTGAGAGCTGGTTAAATACACAGAGGTGCAGGTGGATCTGGTGAAGGCTAATGAGAATGGGGCGGAGCTGCACAGGTGTGTCAGATGGAGAATCAGACCAGCACTAGTGCCGAGATCATAGCAGCTTCAGCAGTTTATTGAAGTCTGTCTCATGTGTTTAATATTAAATAATTACTAATCTTCATAATCAACATTTTCTTTACTGATAATATCCCCATTTATGCTGCCGTCTATAGGATTCCCTGTAAGTGAATCTATAAATCAAACTAAATTAACCATGTGAATCTCACAGAGTAAAAGCATAATCTCTCAGTTATATCACTCTGACTGCAATGATTGACATATCAGAAATGCAAACTGTTGTGAATTAAAGTCTCAAGCACATTAATACTAAGGATATACAGTATATATACTGGTGTTTTATAATATTGTAAACGTGAAGGAAAACACTGGGCTGCACAGTGTTGCAGTGGGTAGCACTGCTGCCCTGCAGCAAGGAGGTCCTGGGTTCAAGTGCACCCTGGGTCTTTCTCCATGGAATTTGCATGTTCTCCCCGTGCATGCGTCAGTTCTCTCTGGGTACTCTAGCTTCCTCCCACAGTCCAAAAACATAACTGTTAGGTTAATTGGTCTCTCTAAATTGTCCTTACGTGTGAGTGTGTGCGTGAATGGTTGTTTGTCCTGTCTGTCTCTGAGTTGCATTGTAATAGACTGGCAACCTGTCCAGGGTGTACCCCGCCTCTCGCCCATTGACAGCTGGAGATAGGCACCAGCACCCCTCGCGACCACAGCAGGGACAAGAATGTCGGAAAATGGATGGATGAAGAAAAACATACCTATCCAAGTTTTTTTTGGGGCAAACCCTTAATGCTTACTAAGGCCGCTGGGTCTGGTACCGTATGAATACCTTAGTGGGTCTGGAGCACTTCCGTCATGCGGCGCTAATTTGCAGCTGTTTTTGCTACTTGCAGCATTTTGCCTTTGCATGTGTTTTGTGTGTCAGCATCATTTGTGTTTGCAGCATGTTTGTGTCTAATTTTTGTGCTTGCAAAGCAGGTGCGCAAAATTAAGTTACATGTAATTTAGGTGCACACTTTTAAGGGTAATTTTAAAGAACTTGTAACATCAAGAGCTTCAGCTCAGACCCATCATTCTTCCTGTTCTTTCTTAAGGAGCCCTTTATGCATTTTTCCCAGTTTATTCCTCATACGCAGCGCATCAATGCAGCCACCTCATCACCTCAAACCGATGTCATTATGTATAAATTACCAGACGTTACCAAAAAAAAAGTGTTTTTACTACAGTCACATAAGAACCAGAGAGGTGCAGCGCTTGAAAAGCGTTGACTATACTCATCAATTTTGTGGTTGCAATGCATAAAAAGTGCTATATGTCTATAGGATTCCCCATTTAAGACTATTGGTGGGCTAAAAGCGAAGCAGAAAGTCATTATTCTGTCTGCTCCGACCATAAACAAAATGTGCTCAGAGAACAACTTCAAACTCAGCTTTTGGCTTGCATAATTACGCACCAGAGCACCCTGCGCCGTAGAGGAGATTTATCTAGTCAGCAAGGAGATTGAGATGAGAACCCTACTGCTGTGAAAGGTGACGAAAAAGATTATAAACTGTAAGCGGCTAAAAGTGCATGGAGCTGAAAAGAGGGAAAAGACCAGCAGCTGGATCATGCTCTCTATTATTATTATTATTATGCCTCCCCCCACACACCCCCCTCAAAGAGGGGCCTTTTTGTGGGCTTTATCATATTCAAAAACTCACCAAACTTGGCGGATGCATCAAGACTGTTGTATTTTAAGGTCGTCACAAAATTCTAAAAAAAATTGCCTCAACGGCACCACCTAGCACTTTTAAAAGGACCCTTTGCTATCCACTTACGTCATTATAGAGACATGACATTTGGTGCAGTTGTACAGCTCAACAAGACGCTCAGAATTTACAATTAATGTCATAGTGCAAGTATCACAGGAAGTCAACCATTTAGATTGAAGGTCTGATTTTGACCCCATTTTTAACATTTACAGCATTTGTATTTGATCAAAGTCCTAGGGATTTTGTAGCCTCGTGAGACCATCCTGATCTCGCGAGCTTTCAAGGTTTCACTCGCAGATCAGTCTGGCTACTCTCCGTTAAAGAAAATTTGGAGCCGTTCACCAAACGAACGTCCAATCAGCGTTGGCTTTGAGGCGGGTTGAGGTGTGACGCAACGAGAAGTGCGACAGTTCAGTCTAAACAACATGGCGACTTCAGCCGATGAAACTAGCGTTAGCGTGGCTATCGAGCAAGTTTTATCGGAATTACAGAGTATTTCTTTGCTGAGCTAACGAGCCTTTACCTGCAGCAGCAAGAGTAGCTTGGCTTGTGGTTGTGTTTTCGTCGTCGCTCGTAACAGAGCGACGACGAATCTGATTGGTTCATTTGGCCCGTCTATCACCAACATAGGCCAATCAGCTAACCAGTATTTTCGCCCCTTCCCAAAATTACTTCAACGGAAGGTTTCCAGATGGATATGCGGAGCAAATCTATCTGGCGGAGTCAGGTAAGGGATTTCAAGTGATCGGCTTGAAACTCGGTCAGTCTGATCATAAGGCATGCCCAATTAAAAGTTATCAAAACGATGAGTTTTGGAGCATGTATCACCTGTTCGCCACAAAAAATAAAACTGTTATATCTTCTACACAGAAACACACAGAGGCACCAAACTTTCAGTAATTGATCATCAGGTCTCCTACAATATCCAGTTGTGAAATGATGACATCACTTAGGCAACGCCCCCTGACAACAGGAAGTGTCATGTTTTTTCTGCTCTACGTCTTACTTTTACTGTATTTTTAATACGGATTTAATGCTGTGCATGCTGACAAAAAAATATATGATGGTGAACTCATTTCTGGCTGCTGGTTGAACCTTGTGGACATGGCCAAATGGCGAATATCAATCCCTCGACGTATTCATACGATTGTCTTTAAATCACACATGGATGATTTGACTGGGACCAAACTCCATATGTAAGATCTCTGTTCATCTCTGAAGAGCCCGACAGTATTGAAATGTAATTTAACTCTGTTGCGCCCCCTATGTTAATCCGTCGGCTGTATCTCCTCGCTGCATTGACCGATCTGCACCAGAGTCGTGGGGGAGCGCTGCCCAACGCGTTCGTGTGTATCGCCCAGTGGACAGCGTGACAGCTTCTGCGGTGGCTGGCGATATTTTTGATACAATCTAAAAACTAGTAATTCAAAACAGAATAAAAAGGTAAAGCCAGCAAAATGTAAAATAAAATGCAGATTCACAAAAATAAACAATAAAAACTTCAAAAGCTTCAAACTGTTTTAAGAGAACATTACACACATAAAGTAAAATGGCCTCCCTGATTTGTAAAACTACTTGAATCCAGAGTTTGTGTGGTTCCCTCTTTGCACTCTGTTTTTTGGATGACAAATAAAAACTGATCTGCCAACCTGAGCAGATGAGATGGATCGTGCATATAACTCAGGTCTGACATTTCCTGGAAACCAAGGCCATAAAAACATTTAAAAACAAATAAAATAATTTTAAAATCGCTCTGCATGTGAACCAGTAGCCAAAGAATTGCTGCTAAAACTGGAGAAATGTGCTCTCTGGTAACAGTTAAAAGAACAGCAGCAGCATTTTGGACCAGCTGCAGTCAAGCAACTAGATTTTTAATAAGCTCCAGAGTAAAGTGCAACATATTAATCTAAGCAAGTTGTAATTAAAGCATCGATAAAAATATTTAGTCATCTGTCTGTTAAAGATTTTAACTGAGCATCAAAGTAAAGATTATTCTGAGGTCTGTAGCAGCCAGTGTCAGACACTGACTTTAAGGTCAACACTGATATTAGAGACATCAATGCGTCCAAACAACATAAACTTTTGAGAAGTCTATTTTTAGAGCAACTATTTTCCTTTTTAGTGACATAAAAGGCTGACTGTCTTCTGCCTAAAAAAAAGTAGACACTGGTTTCTTGTAACTGACTCCCGACGGACAGGGTAAAGAGTGAAGACTAAGAGGCCAAGAATGGAGCCTTGAGGCACTTGTTACAAGTGGTTCTCTTTAATACAATAAAATAAAAACAGCAGTTCTCTGTTGCCCTGCAGCCTCGGATGGGTCGCAAGTAACGTGGTGATTTCTTCTCTCAACGTGTGAGGTTGAGGTATAGAAAAGACGAGACACACACGTTGAACTTCTTTTAGCATCAAACATGAATATTTATTCTTCTTCTGTGTTGAACACAATTCATTAACAGTTACGCAGTATTTTTAATCTCAAGTACTTCAAGTATCACATCTGGCTACAACACTCATCTAAACCAAACAAGAGTTCTTTTAACATGTTCCATTTAGCATTAATAATGTTATCAAATGACAAAAGCTAGTCACAGATTGTAAACTCTTTAAACATATCAATATGTTTAATTGGTGCTTTAATTCTAATACATTGTCCCCTTTCCTCAGACTGTTTTTATATTTAATCAGCAAAGTAAAAATATATGAATTTAACCATAACTATTTTGTATCGTTTTTTTCCCCTTTTCATTTGTTGTGAACAAATATATACTTTAATATATACACTTTTTGGCTTTTAACTGTATCCAATGTTTAAACAGAATAACCATATTATATCTCTGAATAGAAGCTACTCTTTAACCCCAAAATTGAAACGTGGTGTAATGTTCCTTTAATACTGTGTCTCTGCCAAGCATCACATACGTAAGCAGTCAATACTCACTCACTAAACATACTAACAATATATCTGTTTTTTTGTAATAACCTCATATAAACACATCAGTTTTACAAATAAAAAACTAAAACAATGTTATCTGTGTGAAAACCGTTTCAAACTGTCCAAAATGTATAAATTTCAAAGTTAACTCTTCAGTTAACTTCAGTTATTTTTCAGCCAGCTTAACCACATACAGAAAGTCCACTAGCATTAGCATTGATTAGGTTTCAGGAATATGTCCCATTTTGAACCCAATGCTCATCACAAACTGGATAATGTGACTCCTTAATTGACACTTGGTTTAATAACCTTGTCAATTCTTACAGATAACTCAAATACTGTGATGATCTTGGCACTGCTGCTGGTCTGATCCATAACTCAGCACAAATGCCCTGCTCCACTCTGCCTGCAATCATCCCTCACCAGTCCCACCTGTTCTCAACAGTATAAAACCTGGCATCTGACCAGCCACCAGTGCCAGATTGTCTCGTGCCATCCCGGTAAGACCAATCCAGCGTCCTCTGAAATATATCAACCTGCCTGTCTGTTTCCCGAAATGCTTTTGCCTTCTCTTTCTGAGCCTGCCTGATCCTGTTATGACTCTTTCTGCCTGCTTGGAAACCTGACTGCTTCTGCCTCCTGTTACCGAGCCTGCCTGACCCCGTTCTGACTCTGTCTGCCAACCTGGAAAACCTGATCAGATTTGCCTCTGGACTCTTCCAAGCCTGGACTGCCTGCCTGTGTGCCCGACCCTATCTGCCCGTGAGTAACTGAGCCTGACTAACCCCTGTGTACCTCCGAACCCAGCCTGTTATCGGACCCGGACCGGACCTTATAGCGCCTTTGGACTGCCCCTCTGCACTACTGCTGGACCTCAGCTCTCTCGGCTTTGACCACGGACTGATCTTGGACCATGCACCCGGAAATCCCCGCTGACACTCGGACATCTGACTCCAACCCCGCTCTCCAACTTTAAGCCAGCACTCTGCGCCCTGGTTCCCTTAAGTTAAGGGGATTCCAGACCTGGCGCTGTCAGAAGCGCTCCGAGTTGCGGTGCTCACGTCTTAAAATAAAGTATTGTTTAAACGTCACTGATCTCGTCCTGGTTGAATCTTGGGTCCATCCTTTGTTCATTACAAATACCTGCTTCAAAATACATTTATACTGAACTTAGGTATAGAACAGACGAGACACATGTTGAGATTCTTTTAGCATCAAACAGGAAGATTTATTCTTCTTCTCTGTGCTCAACCCTATCTATGCCACCAGGGTGTCAAGTGCCCCCAAGCGGTTTTATATATGATTGCACTGAATGACTGGGCGAAGTTCTTCACACACTAGCTTACAACCGGCATGGATGGGTTGACTCTGGGTTATATTACGTGAGCATTATGATAACATTTGTAAGTGTGTGACTCCCTTTGGAATTCCAAAGGAAGAAAACAATTATCAGAGACAAAACACTTATAATATGCATATATTTATTACAGTTGGTATAAATATAATAATACAGAATTTATTAACGGAAATAAATGAACATCCAGAAAACACCACTATAGAATGCTGTTTATCTGAATTAACACTATATTTCAATCAACAACGCCTCTGTGCTAGGCTAGTGAAGCTTAACTAAAACTACTAAGCCAAATTAAGATAAAAAGAAGCTAAGGAACTATATACACACACAAAATAAACTAATGGACAAGTAAAATAGTTGAAAAACATCATCAGAATGATTCAGTTAATCCTGGTTCACAGCAGATCCAAGTTAGAGAACTAGCTTAGCTAATTTAGAACATTTGATATGAGTTTCAACCCATTCACAATATACATCCTGAGTTAAATAAAACATTATTTAAGGAAATAACATTTTAAAGAATGATTTGCTCATTAAAATCTATATCTTTAGGACCGTTGACTTTGTTAATGCAATTATTCTTCCGGTTAGCTAGTGCTAACTGGTGCTTTAGAGATCAGGGCCTGAAGAATTACATCCCTAAGAGTAAAAGTGCCTTAAGCGATGGTAATATTTTCTGAGTGTTTCATTCTCCTATTGAAAAACTAAAAAAAGCGTCAAGAGTTACAGAAGCCTGATCCATATACACAGAATATTATTTTCTGAAAGCTTGGTAAAGAGTTGAATAACTCACAAATCTCTGAAGATAGTGCTTTTCGGTGGGAGTGGTGGTCTAGTGGTTAGACCATTGTGCTTGTGTCTCAGAGGTTCTGTGTCAACTCCCGCAGACAAGCAAGAACTACCACTAATATACCCGGTAAATGTTGGAGGGAGCTAATACGTTCGTCTTTGATCCATGGCTTCAAGAACCCTTAAGTTGGTCTTCTTCATCTGCTTTAATGCTCTCTCAGTTCGCACCGGTCTTTCTGTTCTCTGTCAACTCCTTATCCCGGCTTGTCAACCTACTCAGTCTGATTAAAAATATACACTGTTAGCTACATGTCCATGCTGTTTTGTTATTGTATTGCAACAACGTTTCGTCACGTCGCTTTTCTGTCTTGGTGCCACCATTCCTTCTGCAGCAACCCCGCCCACATTTGTGGCACATTCAATTGTAATAGAACACCACCTGAAGCAAACTGAATGAAACAGATCCCTGGCGAACCGCTCAAAGTTGGTACTACTGGAAGACCAGCACAAGTATCCTAAATTGCCACATGGGTTCCCATCTCCTAAGCTGCTACATGGGTTTCTGGATGCTAAGTTCTAGGTCATACCAGATGCCAAGCTCCGGGTCTCGCCGACACAGGGCTCTGTCCTGAGTCCAAGTCCACAAAGCTCAAACCAGCAGGGTTTAACCAGTTCTCCAGACACACATATGTTCAGTTGAGGCAGTGTTAGCCACCAGGTTACCTGCTCTTGCACCAGTTTGGAAGATGGTCTCACAAGTTCCCATTCCTGTGCTGCTGGCCTCACAAGTTCCCATTCCTGTGCTGTCGGCCTCCAAGGCTCCTGTGTTGACGACCTCAGGGTCGCCTGCCACAGATCCTGCTTCTTCTGGGATGACTTCAGGTTCACCTGCCAGAGATCCTGCTTCACCAGGGACGACCTCAGTGTTGCCCACAAGAGATCATGCTATGTATGGGATGATGTCCGGGTTGCCCTCCTAAAATTTACTTTGGCCATGTCAGGGTACACCCTTGCCAAGACCCTTGCCAAGTCCCTCGGATATGTCAGCCTGTTTCTGTTTAATTGTGTAGGACACACACCAGCCTTAAGACCTTCTCAGGCAATAATCATTGCTTAGATTTTCTCCATTCCTTAACTATTAACTCTTCCGTGGTATCAGATAAGTCAGAGATGCTTAATTGTTTAAACTAATATTTTATGCCATCTGGTGATGGTCAGCCTCTCACTTCCTCCATGAAACAACCCCTCAACAGAAAGAACTCTTTTTTTAAATTTATCTGTTAGTGAAGTTTCAAAAGCACAGAATGGTCTCAATGCTTATAAATCTGCGTGACCTGACAACCTTTATCTTTATTATTTACCTTTAGCAGCAGATATTATAGCTGAACCAGTTCTTTCTTTACAAAACAACGTCATCCCAGATATGTGGACGGCTGTTTTTGTTCTCCCCCTATTAAAAGGTGATGATCCTGGTGTGCAAAACAATTATTGTCCTATTTCAAATCTTTGTAGTTTAGCTTTTGAAAAACTAGTTAATAATCAACTTGAATAATATTTGTGGACTGCTAATATCTTGTCATGTCAACAGTCTTGTTTCAGGAAACAGTACACTACATTTATAGTTACTACAAAAGTTGTAATTGACTGTTGATGGCTTAAATGCTAATCACAACTGCGCTGCTCTTTTCATTGACCTGTCTAAGGCATCTCACTCTGTTGATCATTTTATCTTTTTTCAAAAGCTGTTAGATATTGGCTTATGAGATAATGCTGTGGGTTGGTTTTCTAATGATCTGTCAAATTGTAGACAGTCTGTGCAACACAGTGATCTGTCATCAGATTACTTAAACACAAAAGGTTCACAAAGGTTACTTCACAAAAGGTGTGCCACTGAGTTAAATTTTAGGTCCACTACTGTACTTTCAATTTATGCAAACAATGTCAGTAAAATATTACTGATACTTGTAGAGATATTTATGGAGATCGCATGTACACGGCATGTACTGCCATGCAAAAACAGTTACTGCTGTGCTTTGGTGTCTGCAGTCTGCATTTGATACTAATCAGTCTGATTCGCTTCATCTGTGACTATTCCTAAATGCTGTTAAAACCTTTCATAGAAACATTGATAGGTATACCAACAGAGAATGTTGAAAGAGATAAGTACCTTGGCATGACAACTAACAATAGGCTCTCCTTTAAATCACATACTGAAAATGTTGTAATGAAGTTGAAGATAAAACTATGGGTTTTCTTTAGAAATAGATCTTACTTTTCTTTCAGTGCAAGCAAGCTTCTTGTTGAAATGACCTTCCAGCCTTTGTTAGATTACTATGATCTGTATATGAATGCACCTGCCACCTCTGCATTTGTTGGATGCCATCTATCATGGGACATTAAGGTTCATAACAGGACATAAGTCTTTTATTAGAACTGTTCTTGTGCACTTTGTTCTTGTTTTTAAGTAATATTTTACTAGCTTATTTAGTCAAATATCACTTCTATTATTTTTTGTTACTGTTTTGTTTTATCACACGTCTCTCTTTAAAATTAGATCCCGAAACTCGATGAAAATACCTATATAAATCAAGGTTAAATAATAAAAAAGCCTTTATTTTAGCTTGATATCTGTTTGCAGCTGTCTGCATGTGAAATCTGGTCCTATTGTTTTACTCCATAAATGTTTCCCATTATTGTGTGCCTTCATTATATACAATGTTCACCGAGCATTGTATGAAAAACACGTTGCTAGCCACACAAAATATCCCAAAATGATGTTTTTATCTAGACAGCTGTTTTGGACATTTATACAATAGGCATTTAGTACCATCAGCATAATTATGACAACACGAGTCCTGGGCCAACACCCTGCAAGAGCAACTCAAAGCCTCATTCTTCAATGCCACCCATGAAGATCATTATAAATGAAAATTGGTGCCAGTGGGACACAAAGGGGTTACACTTTGTGTTCCTATATGCCAAAATGACACTGTTTATGCCAATTATGCTGTAAAAAGTAATTTATACAGAAACACACCTAATGACACAGCATTTAAAGGAGCAATAAGTAATAATGAAGCCTTGTGGTTCAAATCAGAACAACACACAAACCTTGTTGCGCAGGTTGCCAAGTCAAGAGAGATGAGAATGTCGCGTAGCTAAATTCAAAATGATGAGTGAAGCCAAAATAAGTTGCTATTGTTGAATAAACAGCTTGCCCACAAAGGGGCGGTGTGTGCAAGCTGGGAATGCTCGAGATAGGCATCAGCAACCCTCGTGACCCCACAAGGGACAAGCATGACGGAAAATGGATGGATGGATGGATGGATGGATGGATGGATGGATGGATGGATGGATGGATGGATGGAATAGTATAAGCCGATCACTAGAGCACATGGAATGTTCAGAAAAAAACTGCTGATAACTGTCAAGGAGAAATCTTGCTGACCTTGCATCTATTTTGAAATGGACTTCTCCAGACTTCTCCATCTTTCAAACAAGTCACCAATATTAATCCATGTTTTACCCCACCTTTTCCCTTTTTGAAGGATGCTAAGTGTTCTTAGGTATTGTTGAGACTATTTCTGGTCTGATTCTCTTTCTGGCTTCTATTTTAAATTTTAATCAAATTCAACAAAATATTAATTTAAAGTTAATCAGGATCACAGTTTTTTAGTTTTATTTTACAGGATAAATAGCACAGTAAAAGCCACACAAGTTTCGATTTGGCTTATATTTTTCCATGGCAAAAAACTCTGTTTTCAAGAGCTAATGTATTATTTTTGTATGAAGCTATTAGAAGAGTTGTTGCTATCCATCAAATAAGAGACAAAAACAGAACAATATTGGCATTACTAAATTCAGTTTTAAGAAGAGTTCTATGTTATGAGTGTAGAAAAAGAGTAGCCTTTGAGATAAAGCTATACAGTAAGAAATTTCACTTGGAAGCTTAAAAGCTGAATCAAATGTGCATTGTTGTGTGGATTTGTGGAATTTTATTTCAGGATGGATAGAGACTCTTCTCAACATGTCTCTTGACCATGGGTCTATGATTAAATCCCTGTCTAGCATGCTATTGGTGAGCCAGCAGGTCACCAGGTGACCAATTCTACTACTATACAATCTGTAGAGCAAATCTCTTTCCTGCACCTCAGTTAGTGTGAGCCCCTCCAGTCCTTTTATTATAGCAGCACTAATTACAAATTCTTAAACCAGTGGCAGACATTAGAACATGACAGTGCTGTGAGCATATGGCATAATATGCTATTAATGAACACTCTAAATTCAAACTCAGGTCAGCGCTATCACCGTTGTGAATGTGTCACTGATCCAATAGACGCAGAGGTGGTGTGGAGGTAGGTTGAGGGTTGGGTTGAGAAGGAGGAAGTGACCTTCTTCTAAAATGCACAGACTAATTTAGAGAAAGAAGGTTGCCCACGGGCTTTCTCATTGTTTTACTTGTTTAATTTTTCGCCAGCAATTACTGGTATAATATTTTGATGGCATTGGCGAAAAGTTGAAGTTACTAAAAAGGGCCTAGAAAAAAAGGTTAGGCTTCTTTATTGGAAATTTCTATCTTCCATCCTCCAATCCTGTCTCCTTGTAGTTACTGTATTTCATTATTTCTTTATTAATTCATTACACACACACACACACACACACACACACACACACACACACACACACATATATATATTAAAATGCTAAGAAATGCTATAAAAGCAGTTTAAGTGTATATATTATGTTATTATTTGTCTGAGAGATGTGTTTGTGCACAATGGTATGAGCCAGCATTTATGGGGTTATTAGAAATTAGCGGGGGTGTGGCTACAGCGGGATGGCAGACTCAGAGTGAGACGGGCAGAGAGAGACGGAGAAAAGACGGAGAAAAGAGAGAGAAACAAAAAAGCTGGCGAACAGTATAAAAAAGAGACTGTTAAGCAGTTTTGTGACCAAAGTCGTGGAGGAGTACTACCCGGACTCTTCAGAGGACTTAATGGTACCTTTCCAGCTTGTTTGGGTGGACTACTCAACCTGAGCTGAGGTAAGCTAGCAGTTAACTGAGGTGCTAATGTGTTGCCGTGGCTTTGCTAAGCTAGCAACCCGCTAACTACGAAGACCAGACGGTGGGAACGGAGGTGGAGCTGCAGACGGAGAGCGAGCGACGTGACTTCGGCAGTGACTAGCCTTCATTTCCTCCAGACGGATTTTCCTCCTCAACTTACTTCTTACGCTGCCATTCGCCTTGGAGTTTTGAGGTCATCGAACTCCAACTACAATCAGGCCTGCACCGAGCTCTAAAGGGTACCCATTTTGGTTTTAAAAAGTAAAACTAATAAGATTGCCGGCTTTAATAATAAGGTGTGTGGGCCCACAAATTGCATTGCTTTTGAAAATGTTGTTATTTGGGGTATAGTCTGAGGATTGCTTCGCTGTCTAAAGAGGTCTCTAGCTAAGGTGATTCAACAAGGTGGTCTTTCTGCAAGCTGCATGGATCGAGCCTGACTGGAACAACTGCTAAGGGGTGCTATCGCTTCAGACCTGATGTTGATCCAGCTGCGCTTGAGAGAAAGGAAGACTACACCCCCAGACTTTCTACAGCTTTTGACTGAGGTCTGTGCTGAGGAAGAGTATGAAAGTTCTAGAAAGAAGCTCAGTGCCTCAGTACACCAAGTACATGCTAATCCCGAAGTGGATACAAGGCAGGCCGAGATCCAGAGCTTAAAGGCGGAAATAAAGGAGCTGAAGTCCATTGTTGCATCAGTGGTGACCCAATCCACTCCTGTCAAAGAGGATTATAGGGAGGTTACCCCATCAATGCACCACTTTGTCCTGAGAACCGGCAAGACGCCGAGTTGACTGCCTTGAAAAAACAACTGAAACGACTAAAGCAGAAAACTAGCAACAAGATGTTTGAGCAGGATGCTGCAGTTTCAACAATGGAAGCTTCTGAACAGGTCTCCCACACACCCAAAGGAACACCAAAAAAGTCAGAGCGGACATTTTGCCACCAAGTGTCGCAACACTGAAAATCAAAGCAAGGTTATCAAAAAGCTAATCCATGCTTTAAAGGTGACTAAAGACTAACAACAGTCGGGTGGTTCCCCGCCAGTGAAGTGAACTGTGGGGTCAAGAAAAGTGCTGTTACCTCATCTGAGCCGGCTGGCGTTCCTGAAGGTTTAATTGGCCCACCCAGCATCGTACCGGTGAAAGTAAATGGTCATTGCTGTGATGCCTTATTTGATAGTGGCTCTCAGGTCAAAATTATTTTGAGTCTTGGTATCAAGCTTACCTGTCTGATGTCCCAATATGCCCTGTGTCTGGTTTAGCCCTGTGGGGACTAAGTGAATCCGACGGCAGTTATCCCTATCGTGGGTACGTGGTGGTCGATGTTGAATATCCATCAAAAGTTGCAGGGGCCGACCAGACCGTGACAATCCTCGCTCTTATCTGCCCCAGCCCCGAACTGCAGATCAGACTCCTGTCATTGTAGGGACCAATGCAAGTCACATCCGACGTCTTGTGCAGCAATGTAAACACACTGGCATTGACATCACTCAGACACTGGGAATACGATGTTACAGAAACAATAATCTAACATCGACTAACACTGTCCCCGCTCTGGAAAAGAAGGATAATATTGGCTGTGTGTTATAGCAAGGCCCTGGTCCACTGACTCTGCCCCCTGGTGGTGATTGTAGTGCAGTCTGCAAAGTCGAGTACACACACCATGTCGACAAAGAAATTCTGATGGTTGACTCGTCTCCTTTAACTCCACTCCCTGCTAGTGTACTATTTCAACCCATGGTGGTGCCAAGCAAAGACGTGAATGTCAGCCATTTTAGAATCCTGGTCCAAAATGAGTCCTCGACAGAGATAATCATACCAGTGGGAACAGTTACCACCTCTCTCCATCTAAGGCAGCTAACACCCAGTTTGATCTGAACCTGATCAACTTTGGAGACTCACCAGTCTCAGAGGAGTGGAAACAGAGACTCCGTCAGAAGCTATCCACAAGGTCTCAGGTTTTCTCGCTGCACGAATGGGATGTTGGATTGGCCAAGGGAGTAGAACATACAATCCGGATGTCAGATCCACGACCGTTCAGAGAGTGCTCTCGACGCCTGGCTCCAGCTGACCTGGAAGATGTGAGAAAGCACCTCCAAGAACTGTTGCGTGCGGGCATCGTTAAGGAGTTGGGTAGCCCCTATGCCTCCCCAATCCTGATTGTTCGCAAAAAGAATGGTTCCGTGAGAATGTGTATTGATTACCGATTGTTGAACAGCCGAACAATTCCTGATTAGTACACAACACCTTGTATTGATGATGTGTTGGATTTGATGACTGGAAGCAGGTGGTTCTCCGTTCTGGATCTGCGAAGCGGCTATTATCAGAACGCTATGGACGAGGAATATAAAAAAAAAAACAGCATTCATCTGTCCGCTGGGGTTCTACCAGTTTGAGAGGATGCCACAGGGGATCACTGGAGCCCCAGCCACCTTCCAGAGACTAATGGAGAAGGCTGTGGGTGACATGAACCTGCTCGAAGTTCTAGTCTACCTCAATGACTTGATTGTATTTGGTCAAACTTTGGAAGAGCATGAAGAGAGACTGCTTAGAGTTCTTGATCGTTTGGCAGAGGTTGGATTGAAAATCTCGTTAGACGAATGTCAGTTCTGTCTCCCAAAGGTAAAGTTCCTTGGACATATTGTGTCGGCCAATGGAGTATCACCTGACCCATCCAAGATAGAGGCAGTTACCACTTGGCCACAGCCTACGCACCTGAAGGCTCTTCAATCCTTTTTTGGATTTTGCGGTTATTACCGACGTTTCATCGCCAACTATGCAGCCATTGTCAGGCCATTGTCTGAACTCACAAAAGGCTACGCTCCAACCCAAAAGGGAAAAAAGCCAGAGAAAGACTACACAAAGACTTATCTCAAAGAGTCTGAATGTTTTGGTGAGCGTTGGGCCAGTCCTGCACTAAGGCTTTCCACAAGATTATCCGCTGCCTTACCCATGCACCCGTGTTGGCCTTTGCGGATCCCAACAAGCCATACATCTTGCATGTAGACGCCAGTTTAAAAGGACTTGGCACTGTCTTGTATCAAGAACACAGTGAGGGTCTGAGACCAGTTGCCTTCGCCAGCCGAAAGCTAAAACCAAGAGGAACTACCCTGTGCACCAACTGGAGTTCCTGGCCCTTACGTGGGCTGTTGTGGATAAATTTCATGATTATTTGTATGGAGTCAGATTCACAGTACGTACGGACAACAACCCGCTCACATACGTGCTGTCGACTGCCAAACTCAGTGCTGTGGGGCACAGATGGCTCTCTGCCTTGTTCACGTACGACTTCGATGTCCAGTACCGACCTGGCAGGCACAACATAGACGCAGACCTGCTCTCGAGAAATATGCCTGATGAGAGTTCAGAGGAATGGACAACCATACCACAGTCTGGTGTGAGATCCATCTGCAAACAAATTTGCATCCCTGGTTCAGCGGGCAGTCCACTGAGGTATGTGGATCAGTTGGGAGTTTCTCCAGAATGCGTGCCTGATGCTTTTGCATTCCCGACTCATCTGGAGTTGAAATCATTGGGGCAAATGTCAAAGCAGGAGCTTATAGAAGCTCAGGAGAACGATGCAGTCATCTGACTTGCTATCCAAGCTGTTACACATGGAAAATGACCTGAAGAAAATGGATCCAGACCTGAGACCGTTCGTCTTAAGAAAGAGATGGGAATGCTAACGATGAAGGACGGGCTACTCCATCGTTTAAGCAAGCGGCCCTCTGGAGAAGAACTGACTAAACTAGTTTTGCCCAGCAGGTTCAGAGAAGTTGTGCTGAAGGCCACACATGATGATCTAGGACACCTTGGTATTGAAAGAACTACTAACCGATTTTTTTGGCCGAAGCTTGCATATGATGTTGAGCAGTAACTTACATAAAGAACTGTGGTGAGTGTGTCACGCGAAAGAGCCCTTGTCATTGGTCGGCACCTTTGCATCATATTTCCAGCAGTGGGCTAATGGATCTTGTCTGCATTGATTTTCTGTCGATGGAGCCGGATTCTGCGGGCATTGGAAATGTTTTGGTGGTCACGGATCATTTTACCCGTTACGCCCAGGCTTTCCCATCCCGAAATCAGAGGGCGCAGACAGTGGCAAAGATCCTGGTGGAGAAGTACTTTCTACATTATGGTCTTCCAGCCAGAATCCACTCCGATTAGGGGAGAGACTTTGAAAGCCAGTTAATCAAAGAGCTTTTGAAGATGATATGAATCCGGAAATCCCGGACTACTCCCTACCACCCGCAGGGAGATCCACAGCCTGAGCATTTCAACAGAACTCTTCTGTCCATGCTGGGAACCCTGGGGTGTGAAAGGAAAAAGCAGTGGAGCAAACCTGTTGGCTACCTGGTTCACACCTACAACAGTACCAAATGTGACGCTACAGGGTACTGACCCTATTTCTTGATGTTTGGCCGAGAAGCAAGGCTTCCTATAGACTTGTGCTTTGGAACCTGCCCTGATGGCAAAGCTGATGGTTGCCATTCACGCTATGTAGCCAAGCTAAAAGAAGACTTGCAGAGGGCCCACAAACTCGCTTCTGACACGGCTTATAAGACACATCAGAGGAATAAAAGATCCTATGACAAAAGAGTGGGATTCCAAACCCTGGATATTGGTGATAGAGTGCTACTGAGGAACTTGGGACTGAAAGGAAAACATAAATTGGAGAGTCGTTGGAGTCCTATCCCTTATGTGGTTCTAGGAAAGATGCCCAACCTTGCTGTGTACAAAGTGAAACCAGAAGGAGGAGGAGGGGCAGTGAAAACTCTCCACCGTGATCATCTCCTGGCCATCGGACAGTTAGTGAGGATGCCAACAGTGGAGACCGAGGACAAGTCACATGTCATGAAAAGATCAAGAACCAGATCTGAGACACAAAAAGGATCAAAGAAACTCTTACCTAGAGTACAGGAGGTTTTTTGAGAGTTGCAGGACTGTACAGATTCCTCTTCAGATGTGGAGTACTATGGACATGAAAAACCTTACAGTACTTACCTGACCGAAATCCTGAAAAAGGAAAAGGGTGCTCACATCCAAGATGATGGTGATTCTTCTCAAAAGTCCGATGGAAATCCTGCTGTGGACAGCTTGTCAGATGAGGACAGCTTGTCAGAAGAGGACAGTGTGGAGGAGGAATGGAGATCAAGATTTGGTCCTAAAGGAAGAAAGTGGTTTAGAGTCTGATAACCCTTGCCACAATGAGCATCCAGAGATAGTACCTAGAGCGAGAGTTATTGGTCAACCTGAAAACCGACCAAAAAGAATAATGAAACCAGCACTGCATGAAAAGTGTGATGCACTGTAGATTGTCGTGGAAGTTTAGGTTAACGGCTGTTCACGGTAATTTGCAGGCAACACCGAAAACTGCCATGAATTGTCAGAAATTGACGTGGGCCTTGCTTGGAAGTTGTCCCCATAGACATAATATAAGAGTAGACCCCGCATTGACTGTCGCTGCGCAGGAATTACGGGCGCCACCTTGGGGCGGTCGACTTGATACCTAATCCTGCTGATTCAAGCTGACACACTAATGATGCCTCAGCACTGTGCGGCTCATTTTTGTTTAAATCGATGGACTATTTATGTCAGGGCTCGAGGGATAACTTTCACAAGCAAGATGAAAAGACATTGTTTATATTTTTGATCAGAATGTAAGTTTTCTATAGGAGATACAAAGTTGTTGTTAGACATTAGTGAATAAACAGCATATAAATATATATATATATATATATATATATATATATATATATATATATATATATATAGTGAACCCTCGCTATATTGCGGTTCACCTTTCACGGTCTCGCTGCTTCACGGATTTGCATTGATGAGCCGTTCATTACAGTTCACATCAGGTGGCGTGTCGGTTTATAAGAATCTTTTTGCCCAGAAGAAAAAATAGTGACAACTACCGATAAAAATGTGTTCTTCTTCCGAAAAAAAAACCTCACCTGCACCGCGGGCTTTAGAAGAAAAAAACGCTACAGAGCGGAGTCACGGATGCAGCGCCTCAGTCAAAAGAGCAGTGAAATACACACGAGTCACTATTTGTCCTACTGTACTTTGTATTTTTTTATATTAATTTTTCATTTTCTCCCGTTCTAATCCAATGACTCGGATCGCGGTGGGCCGCGCTGATCTCCGCAATTTGAAGCCTTCAGTTCGTATTGATTAAAATTATTATTTTACAGCTTATTTGTAAATAATAATAAAAAAAACGTTTATATAGTACTTTCATTTGTTAAACAAATGCTTGGGCCGGTAAAAAGGTTTTGTTCTATGGTTTCAATATACTATAGTGTATTTCATTGTATATAATAATTACAGATTACAGATTTCGCCCATCACGGGTTCTTTTTGGGAAGTATATGTACATATGTACATGTACAAATGTGTTTGTTTATATAGCAATAAAAAAATTATAAAAAATGTGTGCGTGGCTGTGTTTTGAAACATACATACATCATGTCAGAATATTCTATTACTTTTAACCCCACTAAGATTATTTAAACGCATTGGACCATTTGTTATAATAGCTATAGTTTTAAAGTTTTAAGCAAAACAAATGTGAAAATTAGTTCAACATTAAACGAGTTATAGTTGATTAAAATTGATTCTGCACCTGGTTAACACATTAGACTTAGCGGAGTTGTCGACCGCCCCAAGATGGCGCCCCTAAATCTCGTCAGCGCCTATAGGCGAGAGCGGTCGATGCGGGGTCTACTCTTTATATATGTCTATGGTTGTCCCCCCATAACCCCCCTCCTCCTAATTCTAGGGGAGGCTTTAACATGTAAATGAAATTGCTGTGAGCTATACAAATGCAAATCAGGGTTGCAGGGGGAGTTTACCCCACGTCTCGCGTTCAACTCGCCTTCAACTCTTGGACGCGATCCACAACTTTCAGCCAGTCCGCAGACTGATGAGAAGAAACTGCTGATTGCTATCAGTGGACTGTCTCATATGAGTCAGTCGGTATTGAAGCAATGCCAAGAGCGTGGACATGTTCAAGTCAGAAGTTTTGCTTGGGTCATTCATGATAAAGTAAATGAAATCGGGTTAATGAACTAAAAATAAGTCCCACTGTACCTTTCCCAGATACTCCACCATGGGTTTTTAGGGAGGTGGCCACTGATTTGGGATTATTAGAATAAAAACAAAATAATGACATGGACAAATACAGGGTGCAGAGTTATTTAATGGAGAGGTATAATGAGGATTTAACTATATATACAGATGCATCTAAACTAACTGATAAAAGAATGGGTGTTGCTTATGTCATTCCAAAATTAAACATTAAAGTTGAAAAAAGAATCAGTGATGATTTAGCAGTTTACACAGCGGAATTGATTGCTGTGTGGCTAGCTTTGCTTTGGGTGGAGGCCAAGGAAGGCAGTAATTGCTTCCGATTCCAGCTCAGCTTTAATCAGTATTAAACATTTCAGTCAAAATCAAGGCAAGACATTGTGTATGATATACTGCAAGCTGCAAATTATCTAATAAAGTCAGGAATTAATATAACTCTGGTATGGGTACAGCGGAATTGATTGCAGTGTGGCTAGCTTGCTTTGGGTGGAGGCCAAGGAAGGCAGTAATTGCTTCCGATTCCAGCTCAGCTTTAATCAGTATTAAACATTTCAGTCAAAATCAAGGCAAGACATTGTGTATGATATACTGCAAGCTGCAAATTATCTAATAAAGTCAGGAATTAATATAACTCTGGTATGGGTACCAGCTCATATAAGAGTAATAGGAAATGAGTTAGCAGATAAAAGTGCTAAGCAAGCCGCTAGACATTCTAATATAGATGTTGAAGTGAACTACAGCAAAGCAGAAATTAAAAGTATGGTCAAAAACATAAATTTTGGTTTTGACCCTAGGGGGGTTAAGGGTAAATGGCAAACATTATGGGACGGTGGGCAGACTGGAAGACAGTTCTATAATATTCAGAATAAAGTGGGAAAGAGCAGAAATACAAACAGAAGCAAGGAAGAAGAGGATGTATTTTCTAGAATGAGGTATGGACACACACGTCTAAATAAAACTTTGTTAATAATGAAGAAGCATGCTGATGGCAACTGAATTCTGTGGTAGTCCAGAGACTATAGAGCATGTTATTGTACACTGTAATAAATATCAGGAAGAAAGACAAAAACTAGTCTTACAATTACAAGGAGAACAGATGAGGCTAAACCTAAAAGAAATTCTGCAAAGAAACACAGGGGAAATGAGTGTAAACTATGTAATTAGCTTCCTGAGGAATACAGGACTAATTAAAATAATTTAGTATGATCTTTTTGTTTGTTTTGTTTTGTTTTCCTTTGATTGGTTTGTTTCGTTATGTTTTTGTTTGTTTGTTTTATTTGTTTGCAACCTATTAGGAAAGGTTAGACTCCATTACTACACTCCAGTCCAGTTGGTGGCGGTAATGCACCAATAAAGTTAGTTGCCAACCACCATAAAAACCGAAAGAAGAAGAAGAAGTGGACTGTCTCGTCAGCTTAATCAACATACTACCGATATGAATGAGCGGTAGCGTGAGTTTGGCGAGGCGGCCGCCTCGCCAAACTGACGCTACCGCCTCGCCAACATTCCAAAAAAATTCCTAAATTTTCCTGCGGGAAACACTGATATATATATATAGGGTTTCCCGCAGCGCTATCTTGGCGAGGCAGCCGCCTCGCCAAACTCACGCTACTGCCTCGCCAACATTGTTGTTATTTTCGCACGTGCGTGAATGGCAGGGAAAAAACAGATGGATACCCCCCGCTCCGCGATCGGTCCGCGGAAAACGTGTCGTACGCCCCAGAACCCCCCAACCCCCGCCCCCCAGCTCCGCGAGTCGGTCCGCGGAAAGCGTGTTTGCTGCATTCATATGCTAATTAGGGCCATTAGCACTCTGAAAGCTCTCCACATACGTCATTGTCCGGTTCCGACAATTTGTGGCACTGACAAATGGCAACAAGTGCGGGTTGCAAATTGTCGTCAACTGCCGAAAATGAGGGAGATCTCCGGTCGTTTACGGGGACGAAAATCCCACTTTTCATGCAGTGCAGTTATCAGATTAACTTATGATAAGCCTGGTAGGTCAACAGATCAGCCTCTTACTACTGTACATAGAGGAGTTGTTATTAAGATGGTCAAAGTTAAGTTAAACAAGGTCATCCATCCTTCCCAATAGTTAACGTTTAGAAAGAAGGAATAAAATAGTTCCTTAGGTTTGATGAGGGCATCAAAGGCTTTGAGAAGGGGGAGGGTGTAACCCGGTTAAAAATTTTAAACTGTAATGTTTCATTCAAATATAAAAATTTTCTGAGTAGGAAGGTGGAAAAATATTAAAATGATAAGAAATGTTATAAAAGCAGTTTAAGTGTATATATTATATTAATATTTGTTTGAGAGATGTGTTTGTGCACAACGGTATAAGCCAGCATTTATGGGGTTAATAGAAACGAGCGGGGTTGTGGCTATGGCGGGACGGCAGAGTGAGAGGGGCAGAGAGAGACGGAGAAAAGAGAGAGAAACGAAAAAGCTGGCGAACAGTATCAAAAGAGACTGTTAAGCAGTTTTGTGACCAAAGTCGTGGAGGAGTACTACCCGGACTCTTCAGAGGACTTAATGGTACCTTTCCAGTTTGTTTGGGTGGACTACTCAACCTGAGCTGAGAGGTAAACGTGGAGCTAGCAGCTAACTGAGGTGCTAGTGTGTTGCCGTTGCTTTGCTAAGCTAAAACCCGCTAACTACGAAGACCAGACGGTGGGAACGGAGGTGGAGCTGCAGACGGAGAGCGAGCGACGCGACTTCGGCAGTGACGAGCCTTCATTTCCTCCAGACGGATTTTCCCCCTCAACTTACTTCTTCCACTGCCATTCTCCTTGGGGTTTTAAGGTCATCGAACTCCAGCTACAATCAGGCCTGCACCGAGCTCTAAAGGGTACCCATTTTGGTTTTAAAAAGTAAAACTAATAAGATTACCGGCTTTAATAATAAGGTGTGTGGGCCCACAAATTGCATTGTTTTTGACAATTTTGTTATTTGGGGTATAGTCTGAGGATTGTTTACAGAAAGAAAACAGAACACTGGTTTTTGTTATTGCTTTAATAATTTGAATTTTGATATAAATAGTTGAGAATCGAGTTTCTAAATGTCTCTCTATATGTCTCTCTCTCTCTCTCTCTCTCTCTCTCTATATATATATATATATATATATATATATATATATATATATATATATATATATATATATTTTTTTTTTTTTTTTTTTTTTTTTTTTTTTTTTTTTTGTTACATGTTTCCTGCAAGTCACTGAGTGTCTAAACAGTGGAGTGGCTGTGATGGTGGGGGTGTGAACCTAGTCACACTATTTGCATTTTCTGTCACAACTGCGTGAGAAACAAGTTGTGAGCATCTTACTGGCTCCATCCTCGGTACAGCCAACATTCTGATGGAGTCTGCCATCTACAACAGAGACAGGTGTCACTATCCAGCTTTGTTAAAATGTAAGACATTGTGTGGGAGGTTGGCACTTCACTCTCAAACAGAACTAAAATAGTGTTTGGAGTATCTCTTTACTAGCTCTTTGGCACTTCAACTAGTTGAAATGCTGTCTTTCTCTTGCATTTGAAGCACAAGTGAAGTTAGAATATCTCTATTTTATTGCTGTCCTGTTGGGGAGCTTTAGGGGCTCATTGGATTACACAGGAGGCTATTCTCTGTTTCTCCCTCAGGGATGGTTCACTCCCTGCAGACAGTGGAGCTGGACCCCAACGCCTGGCTCCTGCCAAGCACAGCAGAGCAGAGCAGTGTGTTTGTTTAAAAACCAGACTTAATCCTCCACAGCAGCTGTCACAGATCAGGTTGCAGATCAGCGCTAAGGGAGGTAGGGTGGGGGAAAGCTGCAGCAGGTGCAGTGAAATTATGTGGAGGTTATTTTGGAAAAAGTCATGTGCTAAGAACCCATTGTTGTTGACATGACACTAAGAAGAACTAAGATTAAACTATGCACTCAAAGTTTAAATACACACCCATACATCAATATTACATTAGTCACAGGAACAGCAAAGTACTTAAACAAAACCATCTAGCTGTTATATTTTATTACAAGATAATTACAATCAAATATGAAAACGTATTTTCCTGTTTTTTCTGCTGTCTCAGCAGTTAGAGCCACTTCACCTTTGTTACCCTTTATTTTAATTTATATGGTGCTCATGAGCAGTGTTTGGTGTAACAGCATTAGAAAATAACGGCGTTTGTATCAACGTTATTTTTTCAGTAAAAGTAATCCAATTAATTACTTTATTCCATTTCGCCAATACTAGTATGTTACCTACAACATAACATGGCACGTTACTACAACTTGATCAAATACAGCACTTTTTCTTAAGAATACACTCTCTGCTGTGTGAGAGTTTTTTTTTCTAGTGCAGGGGAAAGCGGAGGGTGGAGAAGGGGTGAGATCGAGGCATACGTGACACCAATTGCCTGAGGAAGCCCGGGAGGGTGCTAACCCATACATTGCAGCACAGAGACAGCAGACCAATAACAAGAGACATACTGTACATCACAATGCAGGAGAGGCTTGCAAATTCAAAAACAGCATTTGGAAGCTGGATATATAGACATTGGTTTATGTTCACACAAGTCAAAGGCAGTGGAGAGTTAGTAGTTAGTATGGAGTGCTATTTGAATTTTTCATTGTTAATCAGAAGTACCCCAAAACCTATACATTGTTGTTATTGTTTGTTTTAACTTATGTGTACAACTGGGTGCCTTAGGTATGCACTTCTTTAGTGGTATGCTGTTATGAATTACTCCACTGTATATCATAATAACCAAAAAATACTTGAAGTACATGCTACCCAGCTGTTGGAGTGCTATGATCCCTATTTAATTGTACTACAATTTTATTTTGTTACATTGCTTGAAAATCATTACATTTTGTTGTAATTCCAATTTTATAGAGTTGTAGTTGTTAATGTGCAATAACTACCAGGTTCTAAAACATGTATTTAGGGTTCCAAGCCCACGGTGCAGAAAGAACGGGCTATGCAACGCATAGCCGTTCGTCTGCACTGCATTGCAGAGAACCCTATTGTTTTTCGTGTGTTTTTAAATTATTTTTATTATTAATATTAGGGTTCCAAGCCCGCAGCACAGGCAAACGGCTATCCCATTCGTCTGCTCTGTGAGCAGAGAACACTATTGTTTTTCGTATGTTTTTAAATTATTTATTATTATTATTATTGTTAACAGTAAAAAATACTCCGCTAAAACACGTTGTCCGGCCCATGCGGACTTGTAACGAACCTACTGAGTCAGGTATCTGAGTACAGAATGTGCACCGCTACTCAAATCCAGAAATTCAGACCCCCCAACCACTAGGGGGCGCTATAACAAAGGACAATGCGTTTACGCCTGTAACCACCAAACCACTGGTCCCACACTCAAAAACTTGATAACGCTTTGTTTATTGGATGAGTCTGCATCAAAAAGGGAATTGGCACACCTTTCGTTTCCCAGCTACTTTTTGCACTACATGGCTACAAAGGTTAAACCTTTCTTGTTAAACTCCTCCTACATTTTTTGTGCAATCCGCGCAACACTCCATATATAACCGTGTAATGAACAAATAAAAAAAAGTTAATTAAGTTTTAATTTTGACTTTTCGAAAAATAATGCTAAAATAAGTGATTAGCTAGCTATGTCTAAATGTAATTGCTGATTATTCTAATACCCTAACAGATTTTAACATGTCCTTCATAACCCATACTCCAAATAAGATTTTGCACATGTGTCCCACGTTTGAGGATTGTCCATCACGAGGGGGCGCTGTGATGTCAAGAAATCTACTACGCAAGAATGGCTGATCAGATTTTTACAAAACCTTCTTCATCCCCTTTCAGTCATAGCCCTTAACTAAAGTATTACATATGGTAATGATTTAAACAAGTGGGCGGGGCCTATTTCCAAAAGTGTGAAAAAACCTTGAAAACTTAAAAAAATTACCAAATTTTTGACGGAGGAATCCATCTTGGTCAAGAATAGTACTGTCACCTCCGATTTTTTGACGTCACTCGGCGGACCCGCTGTTGAGCAAGTTTCAATGCTTTGTTTGTCACGGCGGACTATTTTCCAAGATGGCGTGACTGGTGCTCTATACGAAGCAGAGAGTGATGAAGTACTTAGTGAGAGTTCCGTGGAGCTATCATCATCTGATAGCGATATGGATTTTTAGAAGAGTTTCTTGACAGAAACCGGACTTTTGACGGAATCCAGCGTACCTATTTCCATTGCAAACTCAGTCGGGTCCTACAGTATATATATATACACGCGTGTGTGTGTGTGTGTGTGCGTGTGTGTGTGCGCGCTCTGCCGCAGCACGGCTTTGCCGGCGCTGCAGCGGAGCGCACACAACCACACACACACACACACAGCGGAGGAGACATCGCGCTGAAGTGACTTAAGGTATATATTTGCCCTCTAGTAAATAGAGCAGGTGGTCATTATTGTATAAATATTAAAATATAAAAGCGTTCCAGCACATGCTGGGCGGAGGGATACCACATCGCATGTGGTATCCCTCCGCCCCACTGGTCGGTAACCATCCCCGTAAATTCTAAATTTAAAATTTAAAAATAACTTACCGAAAATCCTCGCTCTCATGTCATGTTCAAAACATTCTTCTTCAAAATGGTCGCTGCATATGACGTGTTTTCTCTCTGGCCAGAAGTTAGATGGCAAATCCGCTCTCTTCAAGTTGGCAATCCAGCAACGAGCCCGGTGGCTCATGAATCGGGAAGTTGAAATAAGTAATGTTTTTTCTACTTTTACCAGTTGTATTGGAACATCCGATGGCCATGCACGTGGCCATTGTTGCTTCAGCAATAGCTCTTGGGAATGTCAGTGGTGAAGTCCTCTGGAAATCCGAAAACATTATTGATGATCGCAGCTGTGTAGAACAGCTCCTATTGACTTTGCATGGAAAGCGGAGAGAAATGCTGTCGCCGCTTCCGCTTTTCCACATCACAGGATGTGATGTCAAACGCCCCTTACTGCCCAAATATGGGCAGTAATGTCAGCCCCCATACACAGTGATTCAGACGACAATTTATGTTTTTATTTTCTTATTGATTAGTTAGATAAGTTAAGTTCATTAAATAACCACAAACAAATTAGTTTTAGGTATAGCTAATGATACTCTGATTTTTCCTTGTTGACTGGACTTCCCCTTTAAAAGACATTGAAATTCACATGTGCAAGACTATAAAGTTTAATTTTTTTTTTCTCTGAAAAGCTTTTTTCAATGGGCATTTTAAAAAATCACACAGTTAGATTAAACACTCTCCAAGATCAATGAATATTTCAGAATTTTAGAGCAAACCGTTGATTTTTAACAAATTTATTAATTTTATGATCTGTTCACAGCTCTCACCACCCCGAGCTCTGACTCTCCAGAGCTGCGAACAGGGCGGCCATTCTGCCCATATTTGGGCACATCACAGGATGTGACGTCACATCCCGTGCTGTTTCTAAGCGGAGCAGAAACTTGAAGAGGGAGGAATTGGAATTTGAAATCAGAAAAGCTCAAATTAATAAAGAAAGTATTGTAGCTTTTAGAAGGCGGACTTCCTGTTTGCGGTAAGGCGTATTGCGTCACTTCCTGTTGTTGCTGTGTGAACGACGGAGCTTTGCTCCAGGCTCTCTCGCTTTTTATCTTTAAACCTCTTTGCTGTAACATCTGTTTCCAAACATAAGCACTTTTAAAACATTGTCTGTGGCTGCTCATCACGTTTGGGAACTCCTCGTGTTTCACACGGTTTGTTCTTTGGCGTGATAATAGGGCGCTAGCCTAGCTTTAGCCTAGCGTTAGGCTAGCGCCAGCCAAGCCTTAGCCTCATAATGGCTTCTCCGGCTCTGACTAAGTCTCCTATCTGCTGCTCTCTGTGTCAGATGTTCAGTTATTCCTCTGCCTCCTTTAGTGATGATGGTACATGTAATAAATGTAGTGTTTTTGTAACTTTGGAGGCGAGGGTGTCAGAATTGGAGACCCGGCTCCGTGCTGTTGAAAAACCAGCTGATAGCCGCTCTTCTGCTAGCGCGGAGCCGCATAGAGTAACTTCACGTAGCGAACCTAAAGCAGTAGCACCCGAGCAGCCTGGTAATCAGGCTGGCTGGGTGACAGTTCGTAGGAAGCATAGCTCTAGATTACAGACCCCAGATCACCATCAACCCATCTGCGTTTCTAATAAATTTTCCCCTCTGAGCGACAATCTCACCGAGGAGCCGACCTTAATTATTGGCAGCTCCATAATGAGAAATGTGGCACTAAAGAAACCAGGGACCATAGTTAAATGCCTACCAGGGGCCAGAACAGGTGACATAGAATCCTACCTAAAACTACTGGCTAAGGATAAGCGTAAATACCGCAAAATTGTTATTCACGCTGGCGGCAATGACACCCGGTCACGCCGATCAGAGGTCACCAAAGTTGGTGTTGCTTCGGTTTGTGAGTTTGCTAAAACAATGTCAGACTCTGTAATTTTCTCTGGTCCCCTGCCTGATTTGACCAGTGATGACATGTTTAGCCGCATGTCATCATTCAACCGCTGGTTGTCTAGGTGGTGTCCTGAAAACGACGTGGGCTACATTGATAACTGGAGAACTTTCTGGGGAAAACCTGGTCTGATCCGGAGAGACGGCATCCATCCTACTTTGGAGGGTGCTGCTCTTCTTTCTAGGAATCTGGCCGGATTTATTAGTTCTCCTAAATGCTGACAACCCAGGGTCCAGACCAGGAAGCAGAGCCGTAGTTTAACACACCTCTCTGCAGCTTCTGTACTGTTACCCACCCATTACCCTATTGAGACGGTGTCTTTCCCACGGCCAAAACTTAACAGATCAAAAACTGATCTAAAAGGAACAAATCATAAAAACCTAATAAAAATCAATATGGTTCACCTTGAACCTAAAAATAAAATAATAAAATGTGGTCTATTAAATATAAGGTCTCTCCCTCCAAAGACTTTGTTAGTTAATGAATTGATTTCTGATAATCAGATTGATTTGTTTTGTCTCACAGAAACCTGGCTACAAGAGGACTACGTTAGTATAAATGAGTCAACCCCCTCCAGTTATTCAAATTTCCACATTCCCAGATCTGTGGGAAGAGGAGGAGGAGTGGCAACTATCTTTCAGTCTGATTTATTAATTAGTCCCAGGCCAACTAATAATTACAGTTCTTTTGAACATTTAACCCTCAGTTTCCCTCATCCAAACTGCAAAGCAATAAAACCTCTTCTGTTTGTTGTTTTGTATCGTCCACCAGGCCCTTACACTCAGTTTTTGGATGAGTTGTCAGATTTCTTATCTGATTTGGTGTTAAATACTGATAAGGTTATTATAGTGGGTGATTTTAACATCCATGTTGACACTGAATGTGATAACCTTAGTGTAGCCTTTAAAACTATCCTAGATTCAATTGGTTTTGCTCAAAATGTGCATGAACCGACGCACTCTCGGCTCCATACTTTAGACCTTGTTCTGACATATGGCATTGATTGTGAAGAATTAACAGTATTCTCTCACAACCCTGTCCTGTCTGATCATTTTTTAATAACATTTCGAGTTTAATCTAACTGAATTCTCCACCCCCAAAAGAGGGTTCCATTATAGTAGATTTTTATCGGATAATGCTGTATCAAAACTTAAAGAGTCTGTCCCCTTTTTAATATCCTCAGTATTGCAGAAATGCCCTGTAGATGGCAGCATTGCTGTTTCTTCCCATTCACAAATCGATACCTTTGCTAACAATGTGACTTCCTCATTGCGTTCTGCATTAGACAATGTAGCTCCCTTGAAAAAGAAGGTGATTATTCACAGGAAGCTGGCTCCTTGGTTTAATTCAGAGCTGCGTTCCTTGAAGCACAATGTTAGGAAATTGGAGAGAAAATGGCGCTCTACACACCAAGAGGAATCCTACTTAATCTGGAGGGACAGACTATTGTAGTATAACAAGACCCTCCGCAGAGTTAGAGCAGCATATTTTTCATCATTAATTGAAGAGAATAAAAATAATCCTAGATTTCTCTTTAGTACAGTTGCCAAACTTACCCAGAGCCACAGCTCTGTTGATCCATCCATTCCCTTAGCTCTTAGTAGTAATGATTTTATGGGATTCTTCATAAATAAAATTGATGCCATTAAAAATAAAATAATTGGCATCCTCCCAAACATGATTACCTCGTCCTCAGTAAGTGAGGCAGCATTGGAGGAATCTTTAGAATCTGTGCAGTAGTTTGAACTGTTTAGAAGCAGTAGAGCTTTCTGAGCTATCTAAAATTTTAGCTTCATCTAAACCTTCTACCTGTATGTTAGACCCAATCCCAACCAAGTTGTTTAAGGACATATTCCCTTTGATCAGTGGCACTATTTTAGACATGATTAATCTATCCTTAGTAAATGGATATGTACCACAGGTTTTGAAAGTAGCTGTTATTAAACCTTTACTTAAGAAACCTTCTCTTGAGCAAGATGAGTTAGTAAATTACAGACCTATATCTAATCTTCTTTTCTTATCTAAAATTCTTGAGAAAGTAGTTGCTAATCAACTTTGTGAACATTTACAAAGTAATGACCTACTTGAGGAGTTTCAGTCAGGCTTCAGAGCTCATCATAGCACTGAAACAGCTCTGGTGAAGGTCACTAATGATATTCTCATGGCCTCAGATAATGGACTTGTGTCTATACTTGTCCTGTTAGATCTCAGTGCTGCGTTTGATACAGTTGATCACAATATTCTCCTACAAAGACTTGAACATACTGTAGGGATTAAGGGGAGAGCATTAGGCTGGTTTAAATCTTATCTGTCAGACAGATTCCAATTTGTTCATGTTAATAATAAATCTTCCTCAAACTCTAGGGTCACCTGTGGAGTACCACAGGGTTCAGTCCTTGGACCAATTCTCTTTACTATATATATGCTTCCGATAGGCAAAATTATCAGACAGCATGGGATTAATTTCCACTGTTATGCTGATGATACTCAGCTATATTTATCCATAAATCCTGATGAATCCAATCAATTACTTCGACTGCAGTCATGTCTTGATGACATCAAAAGCTGGATGACTTTAAATTTCCTGAATCTAAATTCTGACAAGACCGAAGTTTTAATCTTTGGGCCAGAGTCCTCAAAAAATAAACTTCTTAACCAATCACTTAATCTGGGTGGCATTAATCTGGCCTCTGGTAATAAAGTAAAAAATCTTGGTGTTATTTTTGACCAAGACATGTCATTTAAATCCCATATTAAACAGGTTTCCAGAGTTTCCTTTTTTCACCTCCGGAATATCGCCAAAATTAGAAACATTCTGTCCAGGAGTGATGCTGAAAAACTGGTCCATGCATTTGTTACTTCAAGGCTGGACTATTGTAATTCTTTACTATCAGGAAGTCCACAAAATGCAGTTCAAAGCCTTCAGCTGATCCAAAATGCTGCAGCAAGAGTTCTGATGAAAATCAACAAGAGGGATCATATTTCTCCAATTTTAGCTTCCCTTCATTGGCTTCCTGTTAAATCAAGAATAGAATTTAAAATTCTTCTTCTAACGTATAAAGCCCTTAATAATCAAGCTCCATCATATATCAGAGCTCTGATTACCCCGTATGTTCCTAACAGAGCACTTCGCTCTCAGACCGCAGGTCTGCTGGTGGTTCCTAGAGTCTCTAAAAGTAGAATGGGAGGCAGATCCTTTAGCTATCAGGCTCCTCTTCTGTGGAACCAACTCCCAGATTTGGTCCGTGAGGCAGACACCCTGTCTACTTTTAAGACTAGGCTTAAAACTTTTCTTTTTGACAAAAATTATAACTAGTGACTCATGTTACTCTCAGCTACCTTTATAGTTTTACTGCTATAGGCTTAGGTTACTGGAGTATATCAGGATCTAATTTTCTCACTATATTGAGTTCTACTGTTCTTCAATTATGCATTATGTGTTGTCATTTCTGCTTTAACTTTCTGTTCTCTCTCTTTTCTCTTCATAGTAGGTACACCTGGTCTGGCGTTCTGTTAACTGTGACATCATCCAGAGAAGACGGCTCACCCGCTACTACCATCTAATGTAGAACAGATTACTAGATCAATGTGTGCTTCTGTGCTTTTTTGTTTCTCTTGTTGTGTCTCTGTTCTGTCTTCTGTAACCCCAGTCGGTCGAGGCAGATGACCGTTCATACTGAGCCCGGTTCTGCCGGAGGTTTTTTTTCTCCCGTTAATGGGTGGTTTTTCTTCCCACTGTCGCTTCATGCTTGCTCAGTATGAGGGATTGCAGCAAAGCCATGTACAATGCAGATGACTCTTCCTGTGGCTCTACGGTTCCCCAGGAGTGAATGCTGCTTGTCGGGACTTTGATGCAATCAACTGGTTTCCTTATATAGGACATTTTTGACCAATCTGTATAATCTGACCCAATCTGTATAATATGATTGAACTTGACTTTGTAAAGTGCCTTGAGATGACATGTTTCATGATTTGGCGCTATATAAATAAAATTGAATTGAATTGAATTGAGCAGTGTTTTTTGATTTTGAAAATGCTTATGATATGTTGTGGAAAGAAGGTTTATTAATTAAACTTATAAAGATGGTTATTACAGGTAGGATGTGTCAGTGGATCAAAGATTTTCTAACTAAAAGACAAATACATGTTCAAATAGGTAATTATCATTCTGAGAAAAATATTGTGGAAAATGGTACTCCACAGGGAAGTATAATAAGTCATTTATTAGTTTCGGTAATGATAGATGATGTGTTTTCTTTGCAACTACCAAGAAGTATGCTTGAGATTCAGAGTTTCAAAATATAGATAATGGAATGGGTTTTTCTCTTTTTGCTGATGATGGTGCTATTTGGAAGAGAGGAAGGAATTTGGAGTTTATTACTAAAAAGATGCAAGAAGCTATTTTTAAAGTTGAAGAATGGTCTTTAAAATGGGGATTTAAATTCTCAGTGGATAAGACTAAAACAATGTTCTTTTCAAGGTAGAAAATGAATGATGTTAAATTAAAATTATATAATCAAGATATAGAAAGAGTGAAACAATTCAAATTTTTAGGGGTTTGGTTTGACGAAAGAATAACATGGAATATACACATTCAAAGAGCCTTAATTCAATTCAATTCAATTTTATTTATATAGCGCCAATTCATGAAACATGTCATCTCGAGGCACTTTACAAAGTCAAAATCAATCATATTATACAGATTGGTCAAAAAGTTCCTATATAAGGGAACCATTTGATTGCTTCAAAGTCCCGACAAGCAGCATTCACTCCTGGAGAAGCATAGAGCTACAGGGAGAGTCGTCTACATTGTTCACGGCTTTGCAGCAATCCCTCATACTGAGCAAGCATGGAGCGAAAGTGGAAAGATAAACCACCTATTAGTGGGAAGGAAAAACCTCCAGCAGAACCGGGCTCAGTATGAACGGTCATCTGCCTCGACCGCCTGGGGGTTAAAGAAGACAGAGCAGAGACACAACAAGACAGACAAAAAAGCACAGAAGCACACATTGATCCAGTAATCTGTTCTACATTAGATGGTAATAGCGGGTGATCTGTCTTCTCTGGATGATCATGTTTTGAGTGAAAAGAAAGTTGTTGGAGAAAATAGAGTATCACATAGTGTAATCACTGGTATTCCACTCAAAGAAGATTTGGAAAAACGTAAAAGAAATATACAAGGTGGTGAAGTGCATAGATTAAAAAGATTGTTAAAATCTGTGAACTGGGAAAAAGTAGAGAGTCTCTCGGAACTTCTGTAGTTTCAAGGTGGCGTTCTTCCTGATAAGGTAAAGATTGTCTTCATGAATATTTCTGTTAGACCTCATATCCCTCCTTTGCGTTAAAAAACGCATTACCTTATGTATTTTTTTAAAAGGATAATAAAAGTTCAACGACATTGGTAATGCCAGATAATGATGCAGATGTGTAGACTCCAGCTTACAGTTCAACAGTCAGATGGCAACACAAAAAAAAGGTTTTGCAGCAGGTGCTGCAAAACCTTTTCCCAGTGGGCAGCAGGGAGAACACTCTATGGTGGGGTTGTGAGGGGTCTCTGATGATGTTATGGGCTCAGGACAGGCAGCGTTGGGATGAAATGTCTTGAATGGAGGGTAGGGCACCTCGATGATCCCTTCTGCTGTCATCATCACTCTCCTCAGGTTCCTCAAGTTAGAGGCGATGCAGCATCCACACCACACAGACAAACAGCTAGTCACAATGCTCTCTATGGTGCTGATGTAGAAGGACGTGAGGATGGACGGGGGCAGGTGGGCTCTCCTCATCTTCTGCAGTAAGTGCAAGCGCTTTTGTGCCCTCTTCGCCAGTGACATGGTGTGCACAGACAAGCTGAGGTTGTGTGTTATGTGCACCCCGGAATTTATTGCTGCTGACCACCTCCACAGCTGAGCTGTTAATGAAAAGTGGAGCATGGCGGGGCCATTTCTTCCTGAAGTCCACGATGATCTCCTTCGTTTTCTCCACCTTCAGGATCAGTCCTAGACCTGGTCCTGGTCGTCTTTAATCAGGCCCACCACTGTCGTGTCGTCTGCAAACTTCACATTGTGATTGGTGGTGAACCTGGGGACACAGTCGTGTGTCATCAGGGTGAACAGCAGGGGGCTCAGGACACAGCCCTGAGGAAAGCCTGTGCTGAGGGTGATGACATCAGAGATGTTCTGCCCGACCCGGACCAACTGAGGTCTGTTGGTGATGAAGTCTAGCAGGCAGTTGCGAAGAGGTGTGCTGAAGCCCAGATATTCCAGTTTTGATGGTGTTGAACGCTGAACTGAAGTCCAGGAACATGCTCAACGGGGCGGGCAAGGGTGGGCTTGGAACCCGTTAATAACTGTTTGCAGTTCTAGTTTCTTATTTCTTATTATTATTACGGAATTAAAACGCGTTGTGCAGCCCACGCGGATTTGTAATGAATTGATTGAATCAGGTATCTGAGTACAGAATGTGCACTGCTACTCAAACCCAGAAATTCAGACCCCCCAACAACTAGGGGGCGCTATAACAAAGGACAATGCGTTTACGCCTGTAACCACCAAACTACTGGTCCCACAATCAAAAACTTGATATCACTTTGTTTATTGGATGATTTTGCATCAAAAAGGGAATTGGCACACCTTTTGTTTCCCAGCTACTTTTCGTGCTACATGGCTACAAAGGTTAAACCTTTCTTGTTAAACTCCTCCTACATTCTTTGATTCAATAGGCAAAACAACTCCTATAGCTAAGGTATGGGGAATGATTAAGAAAATGAAGGGAAATAGACCAGAGAGAACATATCCAGTTCTAAAACATGAAGAAGGAACAGCAGTAACAAATGAAGAAAAGTAGATGTAATGGCGAGAACATTTGCAAAGATCCATAGTTCAGATATGGATCAGACTTATTCGAAAAGTAACGCTATAATATAATATGGATAGATAGATAGATAAATAGACTTAGAGAGAATTAGAGAACTTTATTTGTCATTTTGTATGCACAGAGTGCGTACAGAACAAAATTCTGTTGCATACAGCTTGTAAATTGCAGTAAAATAAATTATAGTATAAGGTGCAGCAGTAATTGGAATGTAAACAATTCAGGAGAAGTCACAGTGTACAGGTGTGTATTTTCGAAAAACATTTGTATGTGCAGAATTGATTGTGCAGAGGGCAATTTGTGCAAGAATACAGCTTGTAAATTACAGTTAATTTAAATTACAGTATAAGGTGCAGCAGTGATTTAAAAGTAAACAATTGAAGTGTAAACAATGCATGAGAAAGTCACAGAGTATAGGTGAATATTTTTAAAACCATTTGTATGTACTGAATTCATTGTGCAAAGGACATTTGTGCGAGAATGCATTTAGAAACAGAGTTCGACAGCATTTGTAATGCTAGTTGGAGATGCAATGATGCAAAATGAGCAAATATGCGAATGTTGTGCAAAGTTTATGGGTTATAGTTATAGATAGCAGTGACATGCAGTCAGGGGAGGCAATCATGGAAAGAGAGAAAATATAGAATAATGATAACATAATATATATTGTGATTCACTCAGTCATTTGTAAAAATAATTATTTTTTTAATCTAATTTCCTTATTTTTTTATCATATTCTCTTTAAAATCGAAGACTTTTTGCAATTTTTAACGTAAATCCTTGGTGGCGCTTGGTAGTGAAGCGCCACCAAGCCAGCGATCTTGGCCTCCCCTGGGATTGCGCAATCCCATGTTAACTGCACCGACTACCATTCCGTGAATGCATCTTCCTGTCTCTAGATCATAAATTCAATTGTTCAAACACTTATGAACTGATTTTCCACAATTTAATATGTGTGGATTATGAATTGTGTTTTGGTCATTGAACTGTGTGTTTTCGTGTGCTGCTGGGCGATCATAAAAGCCAAAGAGCTGGTTGTAGGTGAGGCCGGCAGTTCCTTGGCCTCTAGGCAGGGGGCGCTCAAGGCAAGGCAAGGCAAATTTATTTATATAGCACAATTCAGTACAAAGACAATGCAAAGTGCTTTACATGATTAAAATATAGCAAAATAAAACAGAATAAGAGCAAGTAGGAATAAAATATAGATAGAAAATAGAACAAAAAAGTGGTGATTCAGTTAACTAGGACAGTTGAAGGCAATTTTAAACAAATGTGTTTTTAATCTTGATTTAAAAGAACTCAGGCTTTCCGCACTTTTACAGTTTTCTGGAAGTTTGTTCCAGATAATTGGAGCATAGAAACTAAATGCTGCTTCTCCATGTTTGGTTCTGGTTCTAGGTATGCAGAGCAGGCTGGAGCCAGAAGACCTGAGTGGTCTGGATGGTTTATACGCTGATAACAAGTCTGTGATGTATTTAGGAGCTAAGCCATTTAAGGATTTATAGACTAACAGAAGTATTTTAAAGTCTATTCTCTGAGATACAGGGAGCCAGTGTAAGGACTTTAGAACTGGGGTTATGTGCTCTACTTTCTTAGTCTTAGTGAGAACGCGGGCAGCAGCGTTCTAGATCAGCTGCAGCTGTCTGATCCACTTTTTAGGCAGACCTGTGAAGACACCGTTGCAGTAATCAATTCGACTAAAAATAAACGCATGGATTAGTTTTTCTAGATCCTGCTGAGACATCAGTCCTTTAATCCTAGAAATGTTCTTCAGGTGATAGAAAGCCGACCTTGTAACTGTCTTTAGATGCTTTTGAAGGTTCAGGTCTGAGTCCATCACTACTCCCAGATTTCGGGCCTGATTAGTGGTTTTTAGCTGAAGCGACTGAAGCTGTGTGCTAACTTTTGATCTTTCCTCTATTGGTCCAAATATTATTACTTCAGTTTTGTTTTTATTCAATTGGAGAAAATTTTGGCACATCCACATATTGATTTCTTCTAGGCATTTACTCAGTGCTTGAACTGGTTCATAGTCACCTGGTGACATGGTGATGTAGAGCTGTGTGTCGTCTGCATAGTTATGGTAGCTGATGTTGTTATTTTTTATTATCTGGGCTAGAGGGAGCATGTAGATATTGAAAAGGAGGGGACCCAGAATGGACCCTTGGGGAACCCCAAATGGGATTTTTGTCATCTCTGATGTAAAGTTACCTACTGATACAAAAAATTTCCTGTTCTTTAAGTAGGATTTAAACCAGTTGAGTGCTGTACCAGAGAGGCCGACCCAGTTCTCCAGGCGTTCTAACAGAATGGAGTGATCGACAGTATCAAATGCTGCACTAAGGTCCAATAGTACCAGCACGGTGGTTCTTCCACAGTCTGTATTTATATGGATGTCATTAAACACCTTGATCAGGGCGGTCTCTGTACTGTGGTGAGCGCGGAAACCTGACTGGAAAACATCAAATCAAGGGGCACCGCTCCTGATCCCCAAATAGTAGAGTCAAAGCAAGTTATGGATGTATTATTAGCGAGTTTTGCTAAACAAGTAAAGCACTAAAAAGACTCTAAACATACAGCCAGAACAGGACTGGTCAAGGAAGGCTTTCCTCCTTGGCAGTGAGCTCCACTGAGACTGAGAGACTTTTAAAACTGAAGAAGATAAAAATAACTTTTACTGGAAAGTGACCGATATTTTTGTTCAGAAAGAGCGCAACTGGACTTCATTTCTAAGTAGAGGTAAGACAGCGATAATTATTCATGTTTTGTTTTTGTTATGAAATGTGCGTAATGTAGGTTATAGTTTTTGAATGTGTTACAAATGCAGAAATCCATCATAACTCATAAACTGTTACCAATCAAATGACAAATAATTTAGTTTTATTTATTTTTTTTTAACAAAGAATCAATATTTTTTCCATGTCTCTTGGTTAATTGATTTGGCTTAAATAGTCTCCTTCAGCACTTTGCAATGAGTCTACTCTGTAGAGTGTATATATTTGTAAATCTGACTGATGACGTCAGTGCTTCACCAGCTACGAACCCTACCGCACGTCACTGATAGATAGATATATCTATCAATATCTGCATACTTTGATTTAAATGAAATGATTTTAGTCTTATTTAACACTACAAGCTACAAGGCTAAGAAGAGAATATCTTGGTTGAACTTAGAATAAAAAGGAATAAGTTACGGAAAACATGTAATTCATATATTATGAGTTGTCATGAAAAGGAGTAATAGCATTAATGGTTTAAATGTCACTGTAAATGAAGAACATTCATTATATATATATATATATATATATATATATATATATATATATATATATATATATATATATATATATATGTATGTATATGTGCATGTGTATCTGTATGTGTGTGTATATATACAGGACTGTCTCAGAAAATTTGAATATTGTGATAAAGTTCTTTATTTTCTGTAATGCAATTTGTTACGGCCAGTGGCCTTTTCTGTATTTGTTGTTTTCAGTGGCTATTCAGATTGACTCCACCTGGAAGTGAGTGCCCTGCTGGTCCTGTGCCACATCCTGACGCCTACCGTGATTGGGTCATCAAATACCGGCTCCACCAATCATTGTTGAGGCCTCCCTTTAAGAACCAAGGACATCCTGGAAGAAGGCGCGGCTGTTTCTTTGTTTAGAAAGCTTGCCACTTTGTTAGAGGTTTGACTGCTGTAAACTTGTTTTGATAACTCTTGTTAGCTTTGATAGATCTGGTTAGCTTTGATAGCCCTTGTTGGCTTTGACTACTTTTGATAACCTTTGTTAGCTTTGACAGCTTGTGTCATTCACTTTTGCCCCTGTGAGGGATCTTTGAATTCTCTCTTAGAGAACTGTAGTTTATTTTGGTATACAACCGATTTGTTTCGTTTAGTGCCCATTGGTTGTAAGTCCCTACGTTTTGACTCTTGTTACTTTTTACCTTTTGTTTGGTTTTTGTTAAACCCAAACAATAAACCCTTTAAACTGTTAAACCTTACCATCTAGGTTTCTTTAATGTTACTTCCTTTTCCCCTGGCCGAGCCGGGTCGTAACACAATTAAAAAACATGAAATGTCATACATGCTGGATTCATTGCAAATCAACTGAAATATCGCAAGCCTTTTATTGTTTTAATATTGCTGATTATGGCGTACAGCTGAAGAAAACTCAAAAATCCTATCTCAAAATACTATATTTCCTCAGACCAAGTAAAAAAAAATTATAACAGCAAAACAAAATCAAACATTTGAAAATGTCCATTAATGCACTCTGCAGTACTTGGTTGGGAATCCTTTTGCACAGATTACTGCATCAATGCGGCGTGGCATGGAGGCAATCAGCCTGTGGCATTGCTGAGGTGTTATGGATGCCCAGGATGCTTCAATAGCAGCCTTTAGCTCATTTGCATTGTTGGGTCTGGTGTCTTTCAGCTTCTTCTTCACAATACCCCACAAATTCTCAATGGGGTTCAGGTCAGGGGAATTGGCAGGCCAATCAAGGACAGTAATGCCATGGTCAGTACACCAGTTACTGGTGGTTTTGGCACTGTGGGGAGGTGCCAGATCATGCTGGAAAATGAAATCATCATCTCCATAGAGCTTTTCAGCAGATGGAAGCATGTAGTGCTCTAAAATCTCTTGGTACACAGCTGCATTTACTCTGGACTTGATGAAACACGGTGGACCAACACCAGCAGCTGACATGGCTCCCCAAACCATCGTTGACTGTGGGAACTTAACACTGGATTTCAAGCAACTTGGATTTTGCGCCTCTCCAGCCTTTCTCCAGACTCTGGCGCCTTGACTACCAAATGACATACAAAACTTGCTTTCGTCTGAAAAGAGGACTTTGGACCACTCTGCAACTGTCCAGTGCTTCTTTTCCATAGCCCAAGTCAGACGCTTCTTCCGTTGTCTTGAGTTCAGAAGTGGCTTGACCATGGGAATACTGCTATTGTAGCCCATTTCCCGGACACGTCTGTGAACAGCCTGCTCTTTGAGAAATGTATTTTTGTGTCTTACCCTCCTGATGGAGGGTGTCAATGATGGTCTTCTGGACAGCAGTCAGATCAGCAGTCTTCCCCATACTTGTGATTTAGTTTACTGAACCAAGCTGACTGTTTTTCAAGGCTCAGGAAACCCTTGCAGGTGTTTCGAGTTAATTAAACGATTCAAGTGATTAGTTGAATAGCCTACTAGTATACTTTTTCACAATATTCTAATTTTCTGAGACAGTCCTGTATATGTATATATATATATGTGTGTATATATATATATGTATATATATATATATATATATATATATATATATATATATATATGTGTGTGTATATATATATATATGTGTGTATATATATATATATATATATATATATATATATATATATATATATATATATGGGGAATAGTTCATGGTGGAGGTTTGAGGGGTCTCTGATGATATGGGCTTGGGACATGCAGCGCTGGGATGAAATGTCCTTAATGGAGGGAAGAGGAGCCCCGATGATCCCTTCTGCTGTCCCCACCACCTCTACACCACACAGAGCGACAGCTGGTCAGAATGCTCTCTATGGTACTTGTGTAAAGAGTTGCGAGGATGGGCGGGGGCAGTTGGGCTCTCCTCATCCTCCGCAGGAAGTACAAGCGCTTCTTTGCCCTCCTCACCAGATGTGGTGTTCACAGACCAGGTGAGGTTGTCCATCATGTGCACCCCAAGGAATTTGGTGCTGCTAACCACCTCCACAGCTGAGCTGTTGATGAGTTTGTGTCATATGCGAACTTCATGATGTGATTGGGGGTGAACCTGGGGGTGCAGCCGTGTGTCATCAGAGTAAACAGCAGGGGGCTGCGGACTCTGCCCTGAGGGGAGCCCGTGCTGAGGGTGATGAGGGTGATGACCACCGACAGTGGTCACGAGGTGAGGAAGTGGTGAGGGGTGTGCTGAAGCCCAGATGTTCCAGTTTTTCCACCAGATGCTGTGGGATGAGGGTGTTGAACGCTGAAGTCCAGGAGCATGCTCAAAGGGGTGGGGCGTGGGTGGGCTTGGAACCCATTAATAACTGCTTGCAGTTCTAATTTTTTTTATTTTATTATAAACATTAAAGACTATATATTAGTGTACAATGTTTTCAAATATTTAGTCCATTTAATTAATTATCACAGGGTGTATTCAGGGGTACACTTCCAAGAGTGGAGATAGGGTGTCCGTCAGGTTCTGGGGAAATCACCTTATCTATTGGTTTTCCCCAAAGCCAAATATTGTGATGCCCTCACCTAATGCCAATGTGCATTAAGGTTCCTTGCTAGTTTCCATTTGCTGGCTGCACATGCGCTCTTCTAGTGCTTGTGTATCTGTTTAGTTTCAGTGTTAGCCATTCATCATAGCTCAGCTGCTCTCACTGTATAGTTTGAAACGAGTTGCAGGAAGCAAACTGCATTATGAAAAGAAGAGGAAGGCCTCAGTGGAAGGAAATTAGACCTGAGTGGATTTGGGCGATTTTTCTATGCGATCCTCCTGACGAGTGGAAGAGCATAAATTGGGGGCTCGAGTGACAGAGAGTGCTGGTATGGCAACTTGTATTTTCGACTACCGTATTTTCCGGACTATAAGTCGCTCCAGAGTACAAGTCGCACCAGCCATAAAATGCATAATAAAGAAGGAAAAAACATATATAAGTCACACTGAAGTATAAGTCGCATTTTTGGGGGAAATTTATTTGATAATATACAACATCAAGAACAGACATGTCATCTTGAAAGGCAATTTTAAATAAAAATAGAACCGAGGCAACAACAGGCTGAATAATTGTACCAGTGTTTCCCGCAGCACTATCTTGGCGAGGCGGCTGCCTCGCCAAACTCACGCTCTCGCCAACAAAAAACCTAACTCGATATGCCTACATGTTTATTTGACGGTAACAGGCATTTTTTTGTTGCTGCTTTCGCGCGTGCATATAGTGAAATAACAGGTGCTCCGTTCCGGCGGTCATCCGCGCAAATCTAGCAACACTGCAATTACAGGCTCAGAATAAAATCCAAGCTCATCAGGCAGAGTTTGAACTTCATAAGTTGGAGATGCAAACGGAGATAGAACGAGTTTTGAAGCTGAAAAAGCTGGAGTTGGAGCTTCAGGTTGAAAGGGAGGTAAGATTGCGCCCGTTGGAATTACAGGCTCAAACCTCAAGAAGCTCCACACACCCTCAAACTATTACTTCTCGGTCCAGCTCTGTAAATTCATCTGCTGCTGATGATGAAATATCTTGTTCTTCTGTACCTCCAGGTTCCTTTGATGTGAGCAAAAACATTGTGTTGGTACCCCCATTTGTTAATCAGAAGTTTATACATATTTCAATGTTTTTGAACATGTCACTACTTCATTACATTGGCCGAGGGAGGTTTGGCTTCTGCAGTGTAAATTGGTTGGCAAGGCTCAAGAAGTTTGTTCTGCTTTGTCTCTGGAAAAAAAAAATATGATGTAGTAAAGTCTGTTATCCTCGCTGCTGATGAACTTGTTCCACAAGCGTATAGACAATGTTTTCGTAATCACAAAAGGACAGCAAATACGACTTTTGTTGAGTTTGCTTATGGTAATGCAACTCTTTTTGACAAATGCAGCTTAAGCGAAAATTCAGACTGAAGAAACTCTATTGCCTACCTCCATCAATCAGGGACTCATCCGCCTCCGACGCAAGGCAATCAGCTTTGAACTGCTCCTCCTCAAAGCCAATCAGCATCCTGGGTTCATCTTAAAAGAACTCCACATCCTCATCTCGGCCTTCTCCTCAGCGAGCAAGCAGTGGCTGCGCGTGTCCGGTTTGGACTCTGTCGACCGGTTTCAAGAGACAATAACTTATCCTGAAATCCTCCTGCCATAGGAATACCGTCTAGCCGCACATCTTCCTTTCCAACCTCTGTTTTCGTCAGCTCCGATTCCTGGCGCAATGAACTCGCAAGCGACACAGACGCGTCCCAACCTTGCCTAAAGTTCCGGTCATCTTCGCTTCATAGCGCGCCGGGGTCTTTCTCAAACTGATTCCGTGGGGCTGGCTCTTGGTTCGCGGATCCGCCGACTCATCCGGGACCTCCTCTAGTTTTCATCGGCTTTGCGGCGCTACCTAGCCGCTCGTCCCGGCCGCAACTTTTCAGCCGGATCTACTCTCTCATTCACTCGCTAAAGCGTTCGGAGCCAGCTCAGGTAGTATGTATTCACCCATGTTTGTTTTCGTTTTCTTCTTCTTCTGGTGTTGCCGGTAGCCACCGGGCTTGTGGTGGCATTGCTGCCACCTACTGGTTGGAGTATGAAGTGCATTTTAAATTCAGCAATTGATACCAATCATTATTAAACCGCTGCAACTCTGGTGCAATTTGGCATCCGCTTGGACTGGTCTATACTGGGTTCAGACTTCTCATTTATGCTGACCAGGCCACTTCTGTCACTCTTGTCATTTCAATGTTTTGCCAATCAATTCTTCAGGTGTTGTGAAATTATACATGTTAAAGTTATTTAAGGTTTTGTTAGTAGGTTTTATCTGAATGTCAGCTGGGACCCTACGTACGGATGGCTGTGGGGATGGTTTGAGTATTGGGCGATCTTTAACAGCAACTTGCTCATGTATTTAGGGATTGTCTATTTCTTCTTTTAGGTTCAAGAATTCATTCAAGATGAATAACCTGAGAGCATCACTGAAGGTGCTGTTGTCTGGTTGATACTATTTTCAATTACGGATCCTCTCTGCAGTTGTGAGGCTAACTGAAGCTACTGAGCAACGAGATCATCAGTTAGCAGGATGCAGTGCAGAATCTGAATTAAATTATTAAATTCATCCAAATGACATGGAATAAGCTAAATAAGCTAATCGATTCATAACAGCATTTGGTATGTGTTTGGCATTCTACGTATTTATGAGCTAAGCAAACATTATCGATTATGTCTTAAGAAGTGTTACCCGTGTTTAATGGTCCTTCATTTTCTGGATGTTTTCTTATAGATATTCTTTTCACTATTGTTGTTTTCTCAAACTAAACCTGTCAGCCTGCATTGAGTTCTACGTATTGATCTTAACCTAGTTCCATGATGGCTTTTGCCTGCAGATATGCTCGAATTCTCGAGATATCAGTTTCATATCAGTTATTTCTGAGGGTCGGCTGCTCTCCTCGCTCGGTCACCTCAATCTCGCAGGTGCATCATTTTAAGAGTCATGTGTTTATTTCCAGGCAGCTTGAGCTGACTAATTTCGTTTCCTTCCCTCCTTGAACAGGATACTCTGGTTAAGAGTTGCCGTTCTGAACTTTCCTTCTGGTCTGGCTTGCTTCTCGTCCGGATTTGAAATACACTTTCTATAATGTCTTTTTGTCTGTAGATGCGTTAAATTTTACGGATGTGCATCCGTAAGTTTTGGAGGATTCTAAAAACAGTTGGTTTGCAGATTTGTGAAATTGTCAAAGAAATCGTTAATCTTGTGACCTTTCATCTAGAGTTATTTCAACATTCAGGATGTGAGCTGCGCAACAGCAGACGCTTGTGGAGCCCAATCGTAGGTGATGGCTATCATCAGCATGCCTCACATATCTGCTCTTACTTTTCATTCATCTTAGCCGCCTAATGCTCATCTTAAAGGTAATCTAACTACGAATACTGGTGGTGGATTCAAATCTCATTCAAGTCTCATTAAGCCCGTGCGTCCTGTTCATTCCCTCTTGGTCACTCATTCATTTATGTGCATCATCCCTAAGCATCCTCTGTTATTTATCCTGTCATCCAGGCGTCCTGCCATGCAGTTGTCCTGTTATTCTGTTCATTCTTTCATGGTCATTCATTTATTCATGTTCCCTGCCATGTTCCCCACTACGTTCCCTGCATACTCCTTGCATGCTTCCTGCATGCTCCCAGTGTGCTCCCTGTGTGTTCCCTGCCATGCGGCCTTCCCTGCCATACTCTTTGCCATGTTTCCTTCTACGCGGCCTGCCCTGCCATGTGTTTCCTTCCATGCTCCTTGCCGTGTTTCCTTCTATGCTCCTTGCCGTGTTTCCTTCTACGCTCCCTGCCGTGTTTCCTTCTACGCTCCCTGCAACGCGGCCTGCCCTGCCATGTGTTTCCTTCCATGCTCCTTGCCGTGTTTCCTTCTACGCTCCCTGCAACGCGGCCTGCCCTGCCATATGTTTCCTTCCATGCTCCTTGCCGTGTTTCCTTCCATGCTCCTTGCCGTGTTTCCTTCCATGCTCCTTGCCGTGTTTCCTTCCATGCTCCCTGCCGTGTTTCCTTCTACGCTCCCTGCCGTGTTTCCTTCTACGCTCCCTGCAACGCGGCCTGCCCTGCCATGTGTTTCCTTCCATGCTCCTTGCCGTGTTTCCTTCCATGCTCCTTGCCGTGTTTCCTTCTATGCTCCTTGCTGTGTTTCCTTCTACGCTCCCTGCAACGCGGCCTGCCCTGCCATGTGTTTCCTTCTATGCTCCTTGCCGTGTTTCCTTCTACGCTCCCTGCAACGCGGCCTGCCCTGCCATGTGTTTCCTTCCATGCTCCTTGCCGTGTTTCCTTCCATGCTCCTTGCCGTGTTTCCTTCTACGCTCCCTGCAACGCGGCCTGCCCTGCCATGTGTTTCCTTCCATGCTCCTTGCCGTGTTTCCTTCAATGCTCCTTGCCATGTGTTTCCTTCTACGCTCCTTGCAACGCCCTCCTCCCTGCCATGCGGCCTGTCCTGCCATGTTTCCTTCCATGTGTTTCCTTCCATGCGGCCTGCCCTGCCATGTGTTTCCTTCTATGCTCCTTGTCGTGTTTCCTTCTATGCTCCCTGCATTCTCTGCCATGCTCCCTGCGTGTTCCCTGCGTTCTCTGCCATGCGTTCTCTGCCATGCTCCCTGCGTGTCCTCTGCCATGCTCCCTGCGTGTTCCCTGCGTTCTCTGCCATGCGTTCTCTGCCATGCTCCCTGTGTGTTCCCTGCGTTCTCTGCCATGCGTTCTCTGCCATGCTCCCTGTGTGTTCCCTGCGTTCTCTGCCATGCGTTCTCTGCCATGCTCCCTGTGTGTTCCCTGCGTTCTCTGCCATGCTCCCTGTGTGTTCCCTGCGTTCTCTGCCATACTCCCTGTGTGTTCCCTGCGTTCTCAGCCATGCGTTCTCTGCCATACTCCCTGCGTTCTCTGCCATGCGTTCTCTGCCATGCTCCCTGTGTGTTCCCTGCGTTCTCAGCCATACCCCCTGAGTTCTCTGCCATGCTCCCTGTGTGTTCTGCGTTCTCAGCCATGCTCCTGCATGCGGCCTGCCCTGCCATGTTCCCTTCTATGCTCCCTGTGTGTTCTCTGCCATGTTCCCTGCGTTCTCTGCCATGTTCCCTGCGTTCTCTGCCATATTTCCGGCCATGCTCCCTGTGTGTTCCCTCCCATGTCCCCTGCATGCTGCCCGCCTTGCTCCCTGCCATGATTATTCATTCATCACGTGCATCAGCCCAAAACTGACCATTCACCTCACTTTCCACCTCTCCATCAACCTCACCTCATCTTTCCATTCATCTTGTTTAATTCTGGTAAGCCTTTGCGGCAATGGCCCTCTTTGCTAAGCTTTCACATCTTTTCTCCTTCATTACTCATCCTTCTCTCTGCCTTCTGAACTTGCTGACGCTCTGGCCTGGACCTCGGCATTTTTGGGGGGTAATTTCCCTATTCTCATACATCTGCTTATCTATGTTAAAGTATAAATCACCGTTTATGTTCCTGCCGAGGTCCGAGCGCAAAAGTTTAAACTATTGTATCAATAAATTCCTATCGCTTTTCTCTCTTTGTGAGTCTTTAGTTTGAAATGATGCTAAAGCGGAAATACAACCGAAGAACTCTTGCTTACTTCCATTCAACCAGAGGCTTGTCCGCCTCCGATGGAGCATTTGCTTCAAGCCACACCTCCTCGAAGCCCAATCATCATCCAGTGTTCACCTTAAACAGCAACTCCAAATCATCTCTCAGCCTGCTTTTCGGCAAGCGCAAGAACCATTGCACTAATGTCGTATTTCGCTTCAGACATTCCCCTTTGCAAGCCTTTCAGTTCCAAGTATCATCCTGAGACCGACCATCTCTATTCATGCACCTTACCATACACCTCACCTCATCTCCCCATTCATCTCACTCAACTTTGGTAGGCCTTTGCGGCAACCGGCCCTGTTTGGTAAGCCTTCGCAGCACTTTTCCTCTATAGCTCATCCTACTTGTCTCTGTTTTTAGTTTAATCCAAGTCTCATTGTCTTTCAACCATGCAGACGCACCGGCCTCGACCTCGGCAATTTTTGGGGGGAAATATCCCTATTCTTATACGCCTGCTAATGCATATTCAAGTATAATTCAGCGTGAATTTTTCTTGCCGAGGTCTGAGCGCCAAACTCTTAAAATATTGTATCAATAAAATTCTTCTAATTGCCTTTTCTTTCTGTGTGAGTTTTTCAGATTGAAATGCAGCTTAAGCGAAAATTCAGACTGAAGAAACTCTATTGCCTACCTCCATCAATCAGGGACTCATCCGCCTCCGACGCAAGGCAATCAGCTTTGAACTGCTCCTGCTCAAAGCCAATCAGCATCCTGGGTTCATCTTAAAAGAACTCCACATCCTCATCTCGGCCTTCTCCTCAGCGAGCAAGCAGTGGCTGCGCGTGTCCGGTTTGGACTCTGTCGACCGGTTTCAACCCACCTCCATCCCCTTCTCCACCATCGTACCAAGCTCCGCCTGGCTTTCCTACGGTCCTCCTTCAACCTCGTCCCTATCAGAGTTTAATTCCTCCTGGACTCTCATGGAATTCCCTGTCACTCCTTAAAACGGTCCGGCAGAAGACCGCCATGCTGAGCCTGGTTCTGCCAGAGGTTTCTTCCCAAGGGGGAGTTTTTTCTCTCCACAGTCGCTTCATGCTTGCTCATCATGGACAGTTCATGCAAACCTGTGTTTATCAAGTTGGACATCTAGCTCAAACAGATCATCATATGGACTGAACAAACTTTGCTTATCTCCACTCCACCACCAGTTTCAGACCCGGGGGGGAAATATCCCTATTCTCATACGCCTGCTAATGCATATTCAAGTATAATTCAGCGTGAATTTTTCCTGCCGAGGTCTGAGCGCCAAACTCTTAAAATATTGTATCAATAAAATTCTTCTAATTGCCTTTTCTTTCTGTGTGAGTTTTTCAGATTGAAATGGATTTCGGCAAGTAAAGTTCTTGACTACAGTTCTTTACGTGAATTAATGTTGCTGGAAGAATTTTAAAATGGTCTGCCAGAGCGCATTGTTTTGTATCTAAATGAACAGAAGGTTTCAACCTTGAAAGAAGCAGCTGTGTGTCATGGATCACACAGTTCTGGGTTTTTGTATGTGTTTGTTTATTTACATTCTGCCTGCTTTCCTTTGTTACTCTCCCTCACCCTCTGTTGCCACTAGCTCTCCTCAGTGTCTCTCTTAGTTCCTTCTCCACTCCTGTGTTCAATTCACCAATCTTCCCCAGCCTTGGTTCCTGTTCCTCTCTTCACAGTATTTAAGCTCCTCTCATTTCTCCACTTACTGCTGGTTTCTCTGCTCTGCTCTGCACTGCTTTCAACACTACTGCACTGCTCCCTGTTGCTACTCCTGGGCCCACTGCTGTTGCCTGTCACCTTGCCTCTTCCGCTTCCTTGTGTTCCACCCCAGGTTTACGTTTTGGTTTTTGCTCCTGGGTTCTCCAGTGTTTTTGTAAATGTTTGGAGTTTGGGTCCAACCACCAACCTCACCCTAAACATGACAGGAGAAACAAGCCAGAAAAAGGACCCAGCAGAGACAATCCCGAGTTCTGCGGCGGAATCCCTTTTTAAAGATCTGAGAAGGATGTTGGATGACATCACTACACTTAGCCCACCTTGGGTACATGTGCCAAAACCACACTCCTGTCGTGCCTCGGAATAACTGGTCTCTTTGAGGAACTCGAGTGGCACAAGAAAGCTGCATTCGCTCAGCTCGTCCATGAGCCACCTCCACCCAGACCAACTGTCACCTGCTGCTCTGCCTCTCCTGCTGCACCTGCCGCTCCTGCTCTCTCATTGGCAGCAGCAGCTTCACCTTTGTACTCTTATTCTTCCTTGCGCAAACGCCGCCTCTGCCATAAGAATATCTCTGCCGCCCCTCTCGAGGCTCAGCCTGGTGCAACCATGGATTCGCCGGCGGGATAGCCCGACGTCACCGCGGACACACTTGCAGGTCTGCCCGATGCTGGCATGGACGCACCTCCAGTGGGTCAGCCTAGGCACTCCCCCTTTGCTCATCTATCTCTGTCACCACCTACTTGACTCACAGCTTTCTCCACGTGTAAGACAAGTTCCAAAGACCACTCCTCGTTCAGCTAAAGCTCCTGAGATTACTGAGTCTCACCTGTGGGATTTTTTCTATGGGGACAGAGATGATGTATTCCCCCTCTCACCTGCTCCTCTTCCGCCCCCCAAGAAAACATCTCTGTGCTAGCCCATTCAGAGGAAGACTAAGCAGTTTCAGTTACTGAGGATCTGGCTGAAGCCTCGAGTCCAGGCTGCGAGGGTGCGACGGTTGCTGGTACCCCTGTCTGTGAGGGTGCAACGGTCGCTGGTGCCCCTGCCTGCGAGGGGGCGAAGGAGTCTGGTGAGGAGGGGGTTCCGGTGGACCTGCCTTCCATTAGTGCTCCAGTGACCATTGAGTTGGAGGTCCGGGTGGACCCGCCGCCCATTAGCTCTCCAGTGTCCTGCACGGTGGCGGTTCGGGGTGGACCCGCCGGCCATCTGCTCTCCAGTGTCTACTGAGTTGGCGGTCTGGGTGGAACGGCTGCCCATCTGCTCTCCAGTGTCTATTGAGTTTGTGGTCCGGGTGGACCCGCCCCCCATCTGCTCTCCAGTGCCCGGCAAGGTGGCGGTCCGGGTTGACCCGCCACCCATCTGCTCTCCAGTGTTCTGCGGGGTGGCGGTCCGGGTGGACCCGCCGCCCATCTGTTCTCCAGAGTCCTATGAGGAGGGGGTGTGGGTGGATCCGCCTCCACTCTTCGTTCTAGATTCCTTTGAGGATGGGGTCCGGGTGGACCTGCCTCCAGCCTGCACTTCAGTGTCCTTCGAACTGGGGGTCCTGCTTTGTCGCCGGCCACCAAGGGTCCTGCTTCGTTGACACCCAACAGAGATGGTGCCACCCCCTAGTCGCCCACCAGACATCTTGCCATACCAGGGCCTGCCTCTGAGCCACCGGAACTATTTTGTTTGGACTATTTTGTTTGGAAGCAAATTGAAGGACTTTCATCTTCCTCAGTGGGACTTGCCAGTCACACGTGAGAGTCTCATTGCTTACTCAGAAATCAGATCCTAGACTGAATAAATGTTTTGTTTTCTCTAAAACAGAAAATAAGGTTTCCTATTTTCTTGAGGATGGTGTTTTAATGCCTCAGTGGACTGCACATCCAACAGTGTCATTTGAGAAAGGAACTTGTTCTGATAATGAATGGAGCGCTACTCAGATTGTTGTGCCTGTTGAATATCGACATGAACATCCTGCAGGTCATTTAGGAGTTACGAAAACCTACAATAAAATACTTGACCATTTCTTTTGGCCAGGATTGAAGGCTGATGTGGTAGAGTTTTGTAATACATGTAAAACTTGTCAGGTTGCAGGGAAACCAAACCAGACTGTTCCAATTGCCCCTCTTCATCCTATACCAGTACTTGGTGAGCCTTTTGATCATGTCATTGTGGACTGTATTGGACCATTTGCCAAAGGCAAAGAATGGTAACCAGTTTTTACTTACTATTATGTGTACTGCAACACGTTTCCCAGAAGCAGTTCCTCTTAGAAGTATAACTACACCTCTGGTGATCAGAGCACTGACAGTTTTTCACCACTTTTGGTTTACCAAACGTAGTTCAAACAGGTCAAGAAACCAACTTTCTGTCTAAACTTTTCAAGCAGATCATGCAGACTCTTGGGATTAAACATGTTTCAAGTGCTTACCATCTGGAGTCAAAAGGAGCATTAGAACGCTGGCACCAGATATTTAAGGCAATGTTGCAAAAATATTGCTTGGATACTGGAGAAGATTGGGATGAAGGAGTACCCCTGATGTTGTTTGCTATTCAGGAAGCTAAGCAAGAATCGTTTGAGTTCAGCAAGAATCGCTTGGGTTCAGCCCAACTGAACTGGTGTTTGGTCAGTCTTTGAGGGGACCTTTAAAGCTCCTTTAAGAACAGTTTATATTCACAGATCATCCAGTTCAACTGAACGTTCGGGATTATGTTTCACAGTTCAGGGAGCGCCTTCATAAGGTTGGCAGCATCAGAGCCCCTCTCCTCTGCTCAGGAGAAGATGAAACGATGGTATGATTGGTGAGCATGATTTCTTCCCTCTTCCCCGAATTAAAGACTGTGTTGACAGCATTGGATCGGCTGATTATGTGACTAAGCTGGATCTTCTTAAAGGTTATTGGCAAGTACCTTTAACCAGCAAAGCCTCAGAAATCTCAGCTTTTGTTACACCTGATCACTGAAAACTGTAAGGTTTATCTTGATGATGTGGTTGTCTTTTCTTATAAGTGGTCTGAGCATGTTGCCACTTTAGCCACTTTGTTTAAGCATCTGGCCGATGCTTCTTTGACTCTCAACTTGGCTAAATGTGAATTTGGCAAGGCCACCGTGATGTACCTTGGAAAGGAAGTTGGACAAGGCCAGGTTCGTCCCATCAGTGCAAATGTAAACGCTATCCTTGCTTTTCCAGTGCCATAAATGCGCTGAGAGCTACACAGATTCTTAGGTATGGTTGGTACCAAGACTACCCTGTGCAGTCCAAAGCTACCATTCCTTTGGAGTACTGAATGCCAATATGCTTTTGAATGTTGAAAAGGTCTCTTGTCAAGTGCTCCTGTTCTTGCTGCTCCAGATTTTTCCAGCCCTTCAAGCTTGAGGTGGATGCTAGTATGATTGGGGCTGGAGCTGTTCTCCTTCAAGATGATGACCAATGAGTAACTTATTCTGTTTGTTTCTTCTGTAAGAAGTTCAATACCCATCAAAGGCGCTATTCGACTATAGAGAAAGACACTCTGGCAATGCTCCTGGCTCTTCAACACTTGGATGTGTAAGTGGGTTCCACTTTAAAGCCTGTGGAGGTTTTTACAGACCACAAACCACTTGTTTCTTTAACATATGTATAACAGCAATCAACAACTCATGAGATGCGCATTAATTTCTCAAAACTACAATATAGAAATCAAGCACAAGAAAGGATATGACAACATCGTGGCGAACACCCTCTCAAGAGTGTCACTGCGCACATAGTTAACAGACTTTAATGTTTGTTCTTATGGGTGAGGGTGTTATATCTCCAAGGTAGATGTGTTTTTTGTTGTTTTGTGTGTGTGTGTGTGTGTGTGTGTGTGTGTGTGTGTGTGTGTGTGTGTGTGTGTGTGTGTGTGTGTGTGTGTGCTTACTGTCATGATTTGTCTTTGGATGAACCCGGACATAGCGCACACACACACACACACAGAGCTGGTCTTAAGATAATTTATTGTAAAAGTGAATGATGATGACATGATGAGTCAGAGTCTGTGACAAGGTGGAGAAGAAGGATGCAGGAGCTGACTGGCAGGTACAGAACGGAGTAGCAGTCCATGAACCGGAGGTGCTGCGCTGCGGATGAGAACCAAAACGGGAACCAAGACGGGAGAAGTGGAGGAGTTGCAGAGCAACGTAGCGGACCCACAGCACGGCAGAGACCCACAGCACGGCAGAGACGAATATAATATAGCTCGCCCCTTTCCGCAGGCTGCAGCGAGGTGTACAAAGCTCGAACAAAGCTTTGAGAAGACTACGGAAAACTGTTTGCAGCACCTTGAACAGCGGAACCACCCACCTTAGGGTGGACGTAGGGTGGAAATGCTGACGGCTGAGGGTGAGATGAGCGGCTGAGATCTCGCGAGAGCTGTGCGTAAGTAAAATGGAGGTGTTCATGTAATTAAAATCAAACACGCTAAGGTAAGAACGAACCAATAACTGAAAATAATACAAAGTAAAAGCCCAAACATTTACAACTGTCTTATTTTTTACGAGGGAACAAACTGGACGAAGAGACCGTGACGAGCCTGGAGTGCTACCTGGACGAGTGTTTTGATAGCACCGTGATGGGTAAGGCTCAGAAGCCTACGGCTGCTAACACACTGTCACTTAAGCGCACTCGTTCTAATTCTACCAACGCGTCATCTTCTACTCTGTCTCCCGACAGGAACTTCAGTGACATCTTGGAATCCATCGACAAGAAGCTTACCAGCCTTGACGCGCCTCTCGCCTTGGTAGAAGTTCTACATAAGGAGTTTCAGTCTCTGAGAGAGTCGGTGGAGTTTAGCCAAGCCCAGCTAACAGCTATGGCCGCGGAGAATGACGCGCTGAGGGGGAAGGTTACGGAGTTGGCCGAAGGGATTATCCAGCTTTCCGGCGAAAATAAGAAAATTAAGGAATCCATTCTGGACAAACAGTCATGAAGTATGAGAGATAATCTCGTCTTTGCAGGCATCCAGGAGCAGCAGGGAGAGATAGCCAAGGAAACAGTCCGTAACTTTCTCCAGCAGAGGCTAAAAATCCCGGCGGATCAGGTAAAAAACATCACTTTTCATCAAGTCCACCGGCTCAGAGGTAAGAAACCCGACAAAACCTGTCCCCGTCCGATTGTAGCAAAATTTGAGCATTATAAACAAAAATAATTTTTAGAAATTGATTGTTCACTAAATATTCACTGGGATTGTTCACTAATTATAGGAGGTGACTTCAACTCAAGGGTTCCGGTTCCGGGGGGTGTGCCGCTTTTGATGTGGGCCGACGCGCGCCCGGGTGTCTGCCCCTGCATGGGGCCTCTGGTGTGCTGGGGGCCCTCGGGGCCTGTTGAGCTGGTAGGGGGGCATGGTCATTAACATCTCAGGGCAGATGCTCTTCTCCTTCATTGGATAGGCACTCTGCTAGTGGGGGCAGGGGGAAGGAGGGGGAGTAGGGACTTACCCAGCCTGGATGTCTACTGTCAAATGTTTGGTGAGTTGTTTGAATGTTAGTGTTGGGGAGGGATTAAATCTACGGGTGGGGGGGAGGGGGGATGGACGTTCTGGTGGGCTTATGTCCAGCCCCCTGTCCCGGTCCTGGTCCGTGTCGTCTCCCGGTGCGGGTTTCGCTGGCTGGCCAGGGTCCCCCTCTCTTATTTATTTATTGATTTACTTTTTTTGGGGGAGGTAAAACCAGTTTACCTGACTCCCCCAGATAGATTTGCTCCGCATATCCATCTGGAAACCTTCCGTTGAAGTAACTTTGGGAAGGGGCGAAAATACTGGTTAGCTGATTGGCCTATGTTGGTGATAGACGGGCCAAATGAACCAATCAGACTCGTCGTCGCTCGTAACAGAGCGACGACGAAAACACAACCACAAGCCAAGCTACTCTTGCTGCTGCAAGTAAAGGCTCGTTAGCTCAGCAAATAAATACTCTGTAATTCCGATAAAACTTGCTCGATAGCCACGCTAATGCTAGTTTCATCGGCTGAAACCGCCATGTTGTTTAGACTGAACTGACGCGCTTCCCGTTGCGTCACACCTCAACCCGCCTCAAAGCCAACGCTGATTGGACGTTCGTTTGGTGAACGGCTCCAAATTTTCTTTAACGGAGAGTAGCCAGACTGATCTGCGAGTGAAACCTTGAAAGCTCGCGAGATCAGGATGGTCTCACGAGGCTAAAAACCAGTAGGCTTGGTGGGTGGGCTGGGGGGGTTGAGGGGTTGGTCCTGGTGGGTGGTTGGCTGGCGGGCACAGCGGCCTCTCCCTGGCCCCCGGGCTACAGTGGTGCCACTGGCGAGGCCCCCTTTTCTGGGTGGGGCTTTCGGGGAGCGGGTGTGCCTATTGGACTCAGTAGGGGAGCTCGCTGCCTGGGATGGCTTCCCAGTCCTTTGCTCCCCATCGCCGGACTCCTCCCTCTGCCTGCTCCATCACGCAGCCACACATGTAGGTCCTTGGGGAGGGGGCGTTACTGGAGGTGTGGGAGAATTATTTAACTATTAACCTTTAAAAAAAAAAAAAGAAAAACTCGAGAAAATGGCGTTCCTTTTGTCTTGACAACGAGAATTCGTCTTTATTACACCTGGAACGTACAAACGGGTTCCAGCAGAGAATTCTAATATTGAGATACAGAGCTTGACTCTTTAAAGACCTACAAATGTGTGTGCGTTAAACACAAGAGTCTGTGTGTCTCCATTGGTGTGTATGTGTTACAAGCTAATGACGTCCATCTTGGCAGTTGGACTAAACTTCTGGGAAATGTTTATCACAAAGTACAAAAACAGAGCGATTAATTCCACTACTTGGATCATTACAGTTAAACAATGACATCCAGATGTTTCCTCTCTTACTCCCATTCTCAGTGGATAAGACTAAAACAATGTTCTTTTCAAGGAAGAAAATGAATGATGTTAAATTAAAATTATATAATCAAGAAATAGAAAGAGTGAAACAATTCAAATTTTTAGGGGTTTGGTTTGACAAAAGAATAACATGGAATATACACATTCAAAGAGCCTTAATTCAATTCAATTTTATTTATATAGCGCCAATTCATGAAACATGTCATCTCAAGGCACTTTACAAAGTCAAAATCAATCATATTTTACAGATTGGTCAAAAAGTTCCTATATAAGGGAACCATTTGATTGCTTCAAAGTCCCGACAAGCAGCATTCACTCCTGGAGAAGCGTAGAGCCACAGGGAGAGTCGTCTGCATTGTCCATGGCTTTGCGGCAATCCCTCATACTGAGCAAGCGACAGTGGGAAGAAAAACTCCCCATTAACGGGAAGGAAAACCTCCGGCAGAACCGGGCTCAGTATGAACGGTCATCTGCCTCGACCGACTGGGGTTACAGAAGACATAGCAGAGACATAACAAGAGAGACAAAAAAGCACAGAAGCACACATTGATCCAGTAATCTGTTCTACATTAGATGGTAATGAGCCATCTTCTCTGGATGATGTCACAGTTAACAGAACGCCAGACCAGGTGTACCTACTATGAAGATAAAAGAGAGAGAACAGAAAGTTAAAGCAGAAATGACAACACGTAATGCATAATTGAAGAACAGTAGAACTCTATAGAGTGAGAAAATTAGATCTGATGTCCTCCAGTAGCCTAAGCCTACAGCAGTAAAACTATAAAGGTAGCTCAAAGTAAATGAGCCACTCTAGTTATAAGCTTTGCCAAAAAGGAAGGTTTTAAGATTAGTCTTAAAAGTAGACAGGGTGTCTGCCTCACGGACCAAATCTGGGACTTGGTTCCACAGGAGAGGAGCCTGATAGCTAAAGGATCTGCCTCCCATTCTACTTTTAGAGACTCTAGGAACCATCAGCAGACCTGCAGTCTGAGAGCGAAGTGCTCTGTTAGGAACATACGGGGTTATCAGAGCTCTGATATATGATGGAGCATGATTATTAAGGGCTTTAAAAGTTAGAAGAATAATTTTAAATTATATTCTTGATTTAACAGGAAGCCAATGAAGGGAAGCTAAAATTGGAGAAATATGATCCCACTTGTTGATTTTCATTAGAACTCTTGCTGCAGCATTTTGGATCAGCTGAAGGCTTTGAACTACATTTTGTGGACTTCCTGATAGTAAAGAATTACAATAGTCCAGCCTTGAAGTAACAAATGCATGAACTAGTTTTTCAGCATCACTCCCGGACAGAATGTTTCTCATTTTGGCGATATTCCGGAGGTGAAAAAAGGAAACTCTGGAAACCTGTTTAATATGGGATATAAATGACATGTCTTGGTAAAAAATAACACCACGATTTTTTACTTTATTACCAGAGGCCAAGTTAATGCCACCCAGATTAAGTGATTGGTTAAGAAGTTTATTTTTTGAGGACTCTGGCCCAAAGATTACAACTTCGGTCTTGTCAGAATTTAAATGCAGGAAGTTTAAAGTCATCCAGCTTTTGATGTCATCAAGACATGACTGCAGTTGAAGTAATTGATTGGATTAATCAGGATTTATGGGGAAATATAGCTGAGTGTCATCAGCATAACAGTGGAAATTAATCCCATGCTGTCTGATAATCGGAAGCATATATTTAGTAAAGAGAATTGATCCAAGAACTGAACCCTGTGGTACTCCACAGGTGACCCTAGAGTTTGAGGAAGATGTATTATTAACATGAACAAACTAGAATCTGTCCGACAGATAAGATTTAAACCAGCCTAATGCTTTACCCTTAATCCCTACAGAAAGAAGGCACAGTTCCCAAAGACAGACTACTGTTAATTATTTCACCAACAACGGGGCTAATGGTGTCCCAAACTTCCATAAAAAAGCGATGAGGGACCGGGTCAGTGGAACAGGAGGAAGGTTTTAGCTTTAAAACAATTTCCGTTAAAACAGCTGGAGAGACAGGCTGAAACTGCGTAAAGACAAATGAGCAGCAATTTACCACAGAGGGACTCATAGTAAAAGTTGGTATATCCGCCCTGATAGTATCCACCTTTTTGATAAAAAATTGAAGGAATTTACTACAAGTTTCGCCTGTCATCTCCAGTGAAGTGGATGGAATAGGATTAAAAACAGAGTCAATCGTTTTAAAAAGAATGCGAGGCTTGCTGAGATTATTAAAGAATAAATTAGAAAAATACTTGTTTCTTTCAACCCTAACCACCCACTAAAACTTTTTCCAGCTTTCTTTAAGAATCTGGTTCGAGACCTCCAGACGGTCTTCCTGCCACTTTCGCTCTGCCTTCCGACAGTTGCGCCGAGCTGCGTGTGTATTGTCATTGAGCCATGGATCACGCTTTGGCTTGGGACACAGACTTTACATGGAGCAACAATGTCCAAAACCCTGGAGCAGGCTGAAATAAAAGAGTTCATCAATTGCTCTGTGTCAAATGCATCAGAAATTAACAGATGCTGTGCAGTAGCTGAAAAACTGTGAGAAAAGGAAGTAGCGGTGTCAGATTTTATAAGCCGACCATGACGCACTACCGGCATTTTCATGTCAACAGCCAAACTAAGATCAATAATTACTGGGGCGTGGTTAGAGAACACTGCATCCTCAACAATAACATTAACATTTTTAACGGTAAAGCCATAAGTTAAGACGATGTCCAAAGTATGACCATGGACATGTGTACTGCAAGTGACATGTTGCGTCAAATAAAAAGCCTCAATCAGATCTAAAAACTCTCTGGCCATGGGTTTTGACGGGCAGCAGATGTGAATATTAAAATCACCAACAATTAAAACTTGTCATAGCGTGGCAACATAAAAGCAAGAAAGTTAGAAAAATCATCAATAAAATCTTTGTTGTATTTCGGCGGTCTATAAACAACAGCACATAGTACTGATGCAGTTTGTCGAAGCTCAAAACAGCTTAGTTCAAAAGATGAGAAAGACCACTCCGTTATCACTTTGTGATACACACAGTTCCTTAGAACAATCGCTATACCTCCGCCTCGACCAGTGGTTCTTGGTGTGTTTATAAAAGTACAGTTCAGAGGTAGCAGCTCTGAGAAGGCAGAGGACTCACCGCCGTTGATCCAAGTTTAAGTTAAAAACAGTACATCCAAACAGCGCGACGTGAAGAAGTCTTGAAGAATAAAAGTCTTGTTTACCACCGATCTCGCGTTTACGAGTGCGCATCTTGTGGTAGCCGTTGTCGAGTTAGCCTGCTGAGTTGCCCGGCTCAGCGGCCTGAGGTTAGCCGAGCACACTCCACTTAAAATCCGGAAAGAAGGGTGACGAGGGCGCAGCGCGCAGATATCTTCCCGCTGTCCAATAATGGGCACTAACCAAGCGCCCACTGGAGCCAGAAAACGACGGGAAATAAAGCGGCTAAAACAATCCCTGTAATCCGAAGGGAGAGAGGTGGCCCACACTGCATTAGGCGAAAAAGCCAGCAAGGCTTTCAACTTTACCAGTCGGCCCGCCCGCCGTCCATGGCGTTTACGTTTTTTGGGCAGGGGCGCATTTACCTTAAACAGGCAGTCCGGTAGATCCGTTAGGAAAAAAGATTCTGATCTGTTCGCATCGGAAATGACACCCGATTGCGCATTTTCCTTAATTTTTAGCAACTCCAGGCGATTATACACCAACAATGAGTCAATGGTCCTTGTGACAGTGGTTAAAATCAACAAAATACAAAGAAAAATCAGGAGAGTCAAACGGCGACACAGTTACACCGGCGCCATTTTCCAAAATATTCCTCCCTCCTGTTATGCCTGTTGATGTCTTTGAAACCGCTAAAGCAGTATCCGCAGAAGTGCTTAGAGTCTGTGAAACCTGTAAGGTTTTTATTCCATAATGTTTTTTGAACAGAAACAGATGATTTGAACGATCTGAAAAGTCGGTCTTGAATTTACGAAGCAATGCTTCCCCGTTGTTTTTGTAGAACACGACAATTCTGTTCACTATCTTTTCAAATTTTTACACATCGCTGAAAGTCACAGGGGTAAGACAACGCAAGGCAAATTTATTTGTATAGCACAATTCAGTACAGAGACAATGCAAAGTGCTTTACATGATTAAAATAAAGGAATATAAAACAGAATATAAGCAAGTAGGAATAAAATGTAGAAACAAAAAAGAACATCAATAAACAGTTGGACTAAAAAAGTTGAACTAATGCTGTTTCAGTATAACAGTTTAACTAGAACAGTCAAAAGCAGGTTTTCCGCACTTTTACAATTTTATGGAAGTTTGTTCCAGATAAGTGGAACGTAGGAACTAAATGCTGCTTCTCTTTGTTTAGTTCTGGTTCTTGGTATGCAGAGAAGGCTGAAGCCAGAAGACCTTAGTGCTCTGGATAGTTGATAAACTGATAACAAGTCTGTGATGTATTTAGGTGCTAGGCCATTCAGGGATTTATAGACTAACAGAAATATTTTAAAGTCTATTCTCTGAGATATAGGGAGCCAGTGTAAGGACTTTAGAACTGGGGTTATGTGCTCTACTGTCTTACTCTTAGTGAGGATGCGGGCAGCAGTGTTCTGGATCAGCTGCAGCTGTCTGATCCACTTTTTAGGCAGACCTGTGAAAACACCGTTGCAGTAATCAATTTGACTAAAAATAAATGCATGGATTAGTCTTTCCAGATCCTTTTGAGACATTAGTCCTTTAATCCTGGAAGTGTTCTTCAGGTGATAGAAAGCCGACCTTGTAATTGTCTTAAGATGCTTTTGGAGGTTCAGGTCTGAGTCCATCACTGCACCCAGGTTTCGGGCCTGATCAGTGATTTTTAGCTGAAGCGACTGAAGCTGTGGGCTAACCTTTGATCTCTCCTTTATTGGTCCAAATATTATTACTTCTGTTTTGTTTTTATTCAATTGAAGAAAATTGTGGCACATCCAGGCATTGATTTCTTCTAGGCATTTACTCAGTGCCTGAACTGGTTTATAGTCACCTGGTGACATGGTGATGTAAGGCTGTGTCTCATCTGCGTAGTTATGGTAGCTGATGTTGTTGTTTTTTTATGATCTGAGCAAGAGGGAGCATGTAAATGTTGAACAGGAGGGGACCCAGAATGGACCCTTGGGGAACCCCACATGTGATTTTTGTCATTTCTGATGTAAAGTCACCTACTGATACAAAAAAGTCCCTGTCCTTTAAGTAGGCTTTAAACCAGTTAAGAGCTGTACTAGAGAGGCCGACCCAGTTCTCCAAGCGTTCTAACAGAATGAAGTGATCGACAGTATCAAATGTTGCACTGAGATCCAATAGTACCAGCACGGTGGTTCTTCCACAGTCTGTATTTATATGGATGTCATTAAACACTTTGATAAGGGCGGTCTCTGTACTCTGGTGAGCACGGAAGCCAGACTGGAAAACGTCAAAGCGGCTGGTCGTTGTTAAGAAGGTGTGTAATTGTTGAAACACAGCTTTTTCAATAATCTTACTGATAAAGGGGAGGTTTGAGATGGGCCTGTAGTTCTGGAGTAGTAGTTTGTCTAAATTTTTCTTTTTTAGCAGTGGTTTGATAATTGCTGTTTTTAGGGACTGGGGGAAAACACCTGACAGAAAGGACGTGTTTATTATCTGTGTCAACTCAGACACTATGACAGGCAAAACTTTCTTAAAGAAAGCTGTAGGTAGAACTTTAAGGCAGCAGGAGGAGGAACTTAGGTGCTGTATGATCTGCTCTAAGCTTTTGTGGTTTATTTGGCTGAATTGGGACATTTTGTCAGGATAGGTTCCTGCTGGATACAGCTTTGGTTCTGGTGTTGATATGGAAGTACAAGCTAATGTTCTAATTTTTAGGATTTTCTCAGTAAAGAAGTTATCAAATTCATGTCTAAAATATGTCCCTGTTTGCGTGTTGGCTGTTAAACCAAAGTTTCTAAGTGTGTCACAGTTCTTTTGCACTTCTGTCTTCAGTGTTGTCAACGTGAAAGTTGAAGTCTCCCACAATAATTAAACAGTTATAATCAACACATATCACAGACAGGAGGTCACTAAAATCATTAAAAAAGTTTGATGTGGACTTAGGAGGCCTGTACACATTCAGAAACATAGTTCGTACCGGGCTCTTTACCTGGAGAGCCAAATGTTCAAAGGAGTAGAAATTTCCTAAAAACACCTTTTTACACTTAAGTGAATCATTGAACAATGTTGCCACCCCTCCACCTTTCCTTTGCTGTCTGCTCTCACAAAGAAAATTGTAGTTTGGAGGAGTCTACTCCAACATAATATGTACTTCATTAAGTTCATGTAACCATATTTCTGTTAAAAACATTACATCAAGATTATTGTCAATAATGCAGTCATTAATTAAAAGGGATTTTCCTGACAGAGATCTAATGGTTAATAAACCCAGTTTATATGACTTAGTGGTTGATGATGTCTCTGTGACAGGTTGCATCTGAGAGTTTATGACTTTTAAGTATTTGTTCCTGTATATCCTTATGTTTTTTTTCTGCCACTTATTATCACAGATATTTCATAATCTCCGGCAAAAGGTCCAAGCTGATGCTGATGGAAACTGTCATGTCTGATAAACGTGCGTCCAGGGCCCGATCTGTATCACAGCAAAGTATTCTGGAAGTCTTCAGCACCAGAATGTTCTGTGATACGTAGAGGAGGAGGATCTGGGCCTCTGAGGCCTTTGGAAAATGCTGCTTTAGTCACAGCAGAATGGCTATGTGGAGAGGATGTCAACTGTAGGCCAACCTTAAATACTTTGTTCATGTTGTGAGAAAATTGCAGAAAAGGAACTTCTGGGCTTTGTGGAGAGCAATGGGAGGCGGGTGCAGTCTGGACCAGTGTTTGTGATGATGGAGGTTTTTGGTCCTCTCTTTGTCCTGTTGAGATCTGGGATGAATCCTCATGTAGTTCTGATGTAGCCTCTTTCTGTGTCATCTTTCTGGCCATCTTTATTTTGGCTTGCTCGGGCTGTACTGGACTTATTTGTTTTGGCACTGGTTGAGCTTTGTTTTGGGACAAAGCTGATGGTGCATGGTTCACAGAATAGAAGATGTTTGAAATCAGCCGTTTTGCACCTGACCTATTTAGAGAGAAACCATCTCTGTTGAACAGATGTCTCCTCTCCAAAAAATATGTTAAAGGTGTCTATGAAGGTTACAGTTGTTTGTTTGCATGTATTTCCAGCCATTTGTTTAGCATCAGAACTCAGGAAAAAATCTCATCTCCACCATTAATGGGTACATGAGGGCCGCTGAGAAACACCTTGACATTAAGCCCATCAAGTAGATTTAGCAGACGAATGTAATCCTCTTTCAATACTTCTGATTTTCTCTGGAAGGCGTGGCCCAGGGCTACAGCTTGTATTATGAGTTTTTCCAAGGTCGGGTATTCTTTCAAGATCCTTGGAAGAATGTCTGATATATCAGACACCAGGCCACAGCTCAAAGGGTTGTAAATCAGCACCTCTGTGTTTTTCTTGTTACAGAAATGTTTAATCCCGCTTACAGATCGATTGCCTAATAGCAGGGTCCTTGGCCCTGTGGCATGTCTTTTCTCTGGTAGCTTAGTGTTGACATACGTCTGAATGTTGTCATGATTCTCCTGGGTCACATTTTGGAGGGGAGCAAATCTGTTTCGTAACAGAATTCCAACATTTCCAGCAGGTTTGCTCTTATAATTTGTTGTGGGAACAGCCCGTTGTTTACTCTCTTGTCCTGGGACAGTTCTCTGTAGTATCGGCCAGCTTCCTTTGTCTAGGCGGGGGGTTTGTTGATCCTTTGGTCTTGCACCCAGAGAGGTCCAGGGATTCTCATTTTCCTCAGGGAGCTGTTTGTTCAACGAGTTGCTGGGCTAGTGGTCGCCGTTCGGAGTCACAGGCAGGGTTGTTTTCTTTCCATCCGTGCCGTTTACAACATAATTCAGTTCGAGTCGGCAGATCTTCTGTTCCATAACAGCTATCTTCTGTAGAAGCGTGTCAAAGTCCACTGTGGTGAGGGTAGGCATCTTTCCAAAATCAAAAATAAATAAAATAAAATAGATAAAATAACTAAATCCAACTTTCTAGGGTTTTGGCTAAGAGATAAAAAGGAGATAAAAAGTGAAAAAGTAAAAGGCAGGAAAATGTATGCAAGCAGGGAGCAGAAAAAAAAAAGCGTCCAAGTTGGCAGAGAGGCGGGGTGTGGTCACTGAGGCCTGCAATGCGCTGCCAACGCTCGGCTTGCTGCACGGCTTCAGCGTCTGCAAAAGCCGGGTTAAAAAGATGTGCTAGACTGATTGAAAAACAAAGCTGATTAGAACTATTCGCAACAACATACAAATGTCGATGTTTTTTATGACTCAGCTCACAGTCTGTTTTAACAGCCTTACGCTTGACACCCCCGCGTGGGGTTGTCAAGCGTGCCGGCAGAATTGAATCACGTTCATCATTTACTTGAGCGATTGCTTGATGAGAAAATCCTTCCCGGCTTAATTCTAGCTGTATAATATCGTTACGAGACGGCAAACGTGCAGCAGAGCCCGCAAGCTCGATGAGAATATGATATACCTGTGTGTAAAATTCAGCAGGATTAGGAACATCACCGGGGCACTAGGCAATCGCGCTGAAAGGACGTCTTATTTCTGTAACATTGAAATGTTTATGCTGAATGCAGGGCCCATGATTTTGCTGAAATGTGGGGATGTAGGGTGCAGGAGCAGTCACGCCTGGCTGTTGAGGAAGGCTGGATATGGGATTTTGCAAAACAGTATTCGAAGAACCAGACTGGTTATCTTCACCCCTTTCTACAACATTTTGATTTAAACAACCACCTTGCTGCTACTGCTGCGGAAACTGATCGCTTGTAGGATTAGGAGCAAATGTTTGAGAGACAAACGCTTTTTGATGGATAGCCGGGAGCACAGCCGCATGCTGAACAGGTATATTTTGAAGGTCATTTGTGTGATTTAATTTAAAGCATCTGTAACATGCTGCTGAAAATCATTTTCAGGGGAGAGTGGTTGAGAGAAAGAAACATTTAATTGATGGATGGCTTGTTCTAGTGATAATAAACGCTCATAATTCCAACCTGGGTCCATCTGACCCTGATGTCTAACCAGAGAACCAGTCATTCACAGCTTGCAAAATTTCATTTAAAGCAACTCTCATTTGCTGGCTACCCATATTTACAGAGGTCACAATTTACTTGGTTAACAGTTAATGTAGTGTCAGTGGCTGGAAGAGTTTATCCAGCAGAAACTTGCAGGATCTCAGAAGCTCAGCAGATTGCAGGGGGTAGAACGTAGCTCAGCGGCCAGAGAATGGACTTCTCCAACGTCTTTGTAATACGACAAAAAAATTCTAATTAGATTTTTATCGTATATAATCAGGATTGGATAAAAAAAAACAATTTATTATATCACAAACTAATTATTTGAAAGGTTTGAAATTAAGATGTACCTTTAATAAGCTGTCTAGCAGCAGCCGCTTTGGTGATTATTCGGGAGATGTCTCGTTGGAATTTCCGGACTGTTGAACGTAATTTTATCAAAGTGGGTCTTTTCTGCTTACTTCTTGAGGGTCTTACCTGGCTGGTGGCTGGAGTTACTGTAAATTGTTAATAAGTACACAGAGACAGATACAAGAAAAGAAAAACATAAGAAAAAAAAAGTTAGACCTCAGGCCAGACCGGGATTCAAACACACACCATCCACTCTTGGGCCAATGTGTTAACAGCAGCGCCACACACTTATTGCTAACTCACCGTGCTGTTGAGGTGATGAGGTAGCGGGGAGTTCTTCTGCTTGTGCAGTCTCGATGTTCTTTGACTGGCTTTGAATGACAGCAGAGCTACTGTGGATAATAAGCAGACACATATACACCGACACATAGAAATTGAAATGGGCTAATTCAGAAATGTACAATCAGGGCTGGTTTCAGAGTTATAATAATTAACTTACGTGCCGCTTGTGACGGTTTTGCTGTGGGAAGCGATGTTCCCGTTTCTGCTTTCACCGTTTGGAGCAGGCTGTTTGATGTGGTGAGCTGGAGAGCTGATGTCTCCTCAGAGCAGAGAGCGTTTCACGCTGGTGCAGGAGAATCTAATAAAATCACTGAGCAATCATGGTCTTCCATCCGCAATCACTTCAGGGTTGATGTATTTTGAGCAGCTATCTTCAGGAAGAAGATTTCTTTTAGGCCGAGATAATCATCCTCTGCGGCGCGTTTGCTGCGAGCTCGGTTGAGGCAAGATCCCTGGTAATTTTCCTTGGTAAACTTTCGGGTTGATCGGGTTTGGACACCTGTAAAAACCGTTGATGTATTAGTTCCCGATGTATAATCTGGAATACAGAAAAATAAAAAATGGTTAAAATAATGTATTAGTATTTTACGACGTATTAAAATAAAAGTAAATATAAGGTTGAATTAAATCTTACCAAAATCCGTTTGTGTTAAATCGAGGCAAGTTCAGCGGGCGTGGACTCTAAAAAATTAAAATGGTTACTTACTGGCGAAAACCCGTTATACTCCTGCAATTCCGTCAGGGCTGCGTTATGTACCTGCGCTGTAACCTTACGTGTAGAGGGACCCTCAGACATGTTGCTGGATTTAGCAGCGTGTCGCTTTCAGACGCGAGGTTCACTAAAGGTTTTATATTAAAGGTAGAAGGGGAGCTCTACCCCCCTGCCTCCTAAAGCCGGGTGTACACTGTACAAGTTTTTGCCCTTTTCGGGTCGATTCTTCAGTCGTGCGAGCATTTTTTGAATCGGGCCGAATTTCAGCTTGATCGTAGAGGGGGGAGGAGGGGCGATTGGGTTGTCATGACTACCTCCCGATCAGGAATAGGACGGTCGGTTGAAAATCAAACATGTTTGAAATTCAGTCGGCCGTCGTGAGGTTTTCGTGAGCGCATCCTGCTGTTCAAGCAGGAGTGCCTCCCTCCTCTCCCTCCCCGCCAAGAGAGGGAGGGGAGCGGGCGTCCCCGAAGCGACCTCCGCCCGGCCCGGTCCTGGGACCCGCAGGGCCCGGACGTCGGCTCGTGGGGGGGTTGGAGAGGGCGAGCGTTCCGGTCCGCGCGAAGCGCTGGGCGTCTTTTTACCGTATGGGGGGTGCGGGCCGGGCGGTCTGCCGTGCCGCGCGGCCGCCGGGGCGTCTCGTCTTTCCTCTCTCCCCTCCGTTCCCCCCGAGGCCCAGTGCCTCCTGTGGTCTTGGTCCCTGTCACCCACCGGGGCACGACGTACAGTGTGAGCACTCCGGTCGCGTCCGAGCGTTGTGCCGTACAGATCGTGAGTGGTGAACTTTTAAAACCCGCGGTTCCGTCGCACAGTTTGAGATGTATATAAGTACCACGACTGAAAAAATCGTACAGTGTATGCCCGGCTTTAGGGATGTCATCGGCTGAGCCAGACCATTTGATTGTTAAATCCCGCCCCCTTTTATTCACTGACATCTGGCATCCTGGCGCCTGTATGTTTGTTAAAACGCCTAGCCCTGTAGGGGTGGAAGCAAACCTTTTGATTCTAGAGACGGAAGGAAGTGTCATGCAGCCTCTAAAAGTTTTGATCTTATTTATTTTTTCCCCCACCATTATGCTGATTGCGACAGGGCTCATTGTGACGCGCTGTCTCATTGTTCGACTGTTGTTTTAACAGACACCTAACCCCAGTGTGGATAGAAACCATCCTTTTCATTCTAAGAACACGGTGAAAAACCTAGTATTACGTTAACTGAGACGGGAGGAAATGTCCTGCAGGCCATGCCGTCTCTATAAGCTTTGATCTTACTTTATTTCCTGGGCACAGTATGCTGATTGAGATGTGACGCCTCGGCGCCTCGTACAAGCACATTGGGGCAACAGTGACGCGACATCTGCGATGGATGCAAAGCGACAGTTGCTGGAGTTGAAAAATCTAAACGATTGAGACTTCGCCGTGTGATAACCTATCAGGAACTGGATGAGACTATGACATGGGTTGAAGGACTGCAGCGGAGATGAAGCTGTCTTCATTCAACATGGAAGACGAGCTGATAGTGGCAGTCTGTGGTCCTAGAGTTATTACTACGGAGACTAGTCTAGAAAGGACCAAGCCTGGAGAAGAGTGAGTGAGAAGACTGGAGTGGTAGGTAAAACTTCAAAATGAAAGGGTCACTAGACAGTGCCACTGTGCTACTGTATTTCTGGCTTGTTGCCCACCGTGTGAGTTGCTGTTGATGTGGGAGAATTACTTAATTATTAACCTTTTAAAAAGAAAGAAAAACTCAGAGAAAATGGCGTTCCTTTGTCTTAACAACGAGAATTCGTCTTTATTATGCCTAGAAACGTACAAACGGGTTTCAGGAGCGAATTCTGACATTCAAATACAAAGCTTGCCATTTTAAAGGCTCATAATGTGTGTGCGTTAAACACAAGTGTCTGTGTGTCTCCATTGGTGTGTGTGCGTTGCACGCTATTGACGTCAATTGGCAACAGGGCTTAAGTTCTGGGAAGTGTTTATCACAAAAAGTACAACAACAGAGCGATTAATTCCACTACTTGACATATCTTGGAACAGTCCCATTAACAACGACTCCAGATGTTTCCTCTTATACTCCCATTGGCGAGAGCCAGGAAAAAAGGTCAAAATGACCCTAACTCCCATAAATCCTCCCTTGGCACGTTACAGCGTGACATATCTAGAAGACCTCCTAATTGAAAATCTGACTCCACACTGATCAAGTCTAGCTGTGATAATAACAACATGTAAAAAAGATCTAATTTCTTACACAACCAATGGATAACATACTAATGTAATCATGGTGTCTACACAAGTGCTGATATAAAACGTCATGTAATAAGTGCAGATTACAATCAATAACATATTTCCAATAATAGAGAGAGAGAGAGAGAGTCAGAGAGAGACAGAGAGAGTCAGAGAGAGTGTGCACGTATGCAAAACAGTCATTGCTTTCGCAGTAACATCCGTCCAATTAGATATGAAAGTGAAAAAACCCTGATAATTGTCACTTATTTATGTGTCATTCTCGGGGAAAAAGTCTTTCATGGACCTCTTATACCTCTGAGCATCCGCCGTTATCATCGGTCACCTGACCGACGGCATCAATTGGAAGTCAGCCATGCTACTCGCAATGACATCCAGCACTTGTCATATAAAAAGAGTACATAAGCATAATATAATAACAAAACATCATAATACAAACAACAAACAACATATGTAAATTATCTTGCTAATAATATTGATACGCAGGATTAAAAACGAAATGGATGTTAGAATCTAATGTTATGATAGTTTAAACTAACCTAACCGGCCGCCTGTGCTACCTTATCTATCAAAGCTTCATTGTATTATATTTTGTTTATTGATTTATTGAGTAACTTAAACAAGGTTAATAGGGTTAGTCATCTTCAGTTTGTGTGCTTGGCTTGAATGAGTTCCTGGACACGTAGCAAAACAAAAAAGTCCATCCCGATCACGGGGCTCCTTTTCATGTGGCATGAGTCTGTAGCACACGCATGAGTCCATGGACGTGTCCAGGCGGCCGGGGATCAGCCCTTCGGATGGCTGCTGCCTGATATCATCCATCTATACATTGTCCCCACAATCCACCTTTTCAAAATAGGCACAACACAACACACAATTAGAAAGAATACAATCAGTGTTATCACCAAAATTATTCCTGTTTTTGCAGCCATTGCTCCCCATTCTCCTAAAATTTCTTCCAGACTTTTCCACGACCAGTTGTTTCTTCCAGCATTCTCTTTTACTTCTTCTCTAAGTTTCATAAGTTTAGCCATTACTACCTTAAACGAACCTTTAGGAGCTGTGTTCATGGGAATATATGTACAGCACTCATTACCAAACATGTGACATACACCTCCCTTGCTTGCTAGAAGCCAATCTAATGCTTGCCTGTTTTGTATTGCCATTCTACTTGTTTCATGTAATTGGTCTCCTAGTGCCATAAATCCTTCCACCGTGAAATGTATCATCCTCTGCTGATTATAATAAATGTAATTTATCCATTCAACATTTTTATTAATAGTAATCTGAGGCAAAATAGACTCAAAACCTGCTTTAACTTCATGTTGTGCTTTAAATTCATCTGGAATTCCTCTTGGTTGACCAATAAGATTTAAATAAACTTTTTCATTTAATCCGTAATCTCCTAGACTCCGACGAGACCTAGTTTTACCTGTTTCCATTTGAGCTAATTCTTTTACCCCTTCATACACTAAGGTTATTGGTACTTTCATTCGTACTAATGCACAAAGTCCTACCCACTTCAGTGGTAAAGTGTTCATTAGCATGTCATCACCACACATCCAGTAACTGTCTGCCACTGGATACGTTTGATCTCCTAAAAAGAAAAGTTTGGGAAAAGTCATAGTTATATTTTTTTACAGTCCTCTTCTACAAATTTTGGGTTTTCAAACCAAACGGGATTTGTAGCAAACACTGGTGTTACATTTGCATGCTTAAACCAAGATAACACCCAGGTTACATTACATTTCACAGTGGTGTTTCCTACATTAATTCCTTCATTGTCCTCAAAACCTCCACTAACGAAACATTCGTAGTCTGCATCATAATCTATGTCATAATCGGTAGGTGGAACATTATCTGTAGTACTAATGTTAAATTCTGCACACAATGATTCTAATTTATACCCTTTCCATTTTTCTAAGTATTGATGAGAGTTTCTTGAACCATATAAGAGTCTACAACTCAAACCACACATAGGTAATTTAAAAAATGACACTGCGTCTTCTCTTGAAGTGAACTCACCATTGCTACATTTTTTACGCTGCACAACTGCACATTCTTTTGACGTGTATTTTTCTGGAATAACCATAGGTACTGCTCCCGGAGCAACAGTACAGACTAAGTAATCATTTTTAGTTAACTCCCTGACAGTATACCATGATGTTGTATACCATGTATTATGTAAGGCTCTTTGCCATAAAGGATCTCCCCTTGGTCTAATTTCGTGCCATTTAATATCCTGTAGTTTATTTATTGCTCTTGGTATAGCTACTTTTGGATTGCGTTTTTCATAAAATTGATCTAAACCTTCAGAGAAATCCTCACATCCTTCTTTTTCAGAGCATCCATACTGTTTTGGATCCGGTTCTGTGAATTCTAATATTAGGTTGTTGTCCTGGTTTGGCGTTACCTCAACCGGAGAAGGTACTGTTGTAATTAATCTTGTTAATGAAGGTTTAGTACTTTTTAAAACTTCCTTTGTGGATTTAACTGTACTTGAAACTACTGCTGTTTTGGGTTCTACTGCAGTTGAAACTACTGTCCGTGGATTTGCTTTAGTCGTGGCGGTTGTTGGAGGTTCGGTTATGCTATTTTCAGGTCGAGGCACCGTAGGTTTTGCATTTTCTAAATTGTTATCAACCTCTGTAGGTTGCACTTCCTTTTTATTTGTATATACCTTTGTAGTTTTATCGTTATTGTTTGAACTTTGTATTGTGCTAGTTAAGATTGTAGATGCTGATGTAACTGTTAATGTCTTAACCGTTAAGGTTGTCGGTTTATTTGGTCCTGATTTGGTGACTGAAGTAGGTAAAGTCACATGTCCACTTGGGACAGTAATTTTCTTCACTTCTACAGTAGTTCAAGTAGCCATAGTTGTTGGGGGGAAACAAATGATTTCTTTTGGTAAAGCCTCTTTTTTCGGTAGGTTCCATAATATAGATGAATCAACTTTTCCACTTGAAGTGATGTCTTCAAATTTCAGCTCGTATGTTTTGTCAATACGGAAGGCTATAACATCTGCTTCAATAATCCATCCACAATTTGCAATCTTAACAGTCATTTTACAATTAATGTTTTCTTGATTTATACTAGATAATTGATGGCTCACATTAGCATGCGAATTACACATCCTTCGTCTGTCACGCTTTTGCAACAATCTATAGATAATCACGTTTCTTTCAACCAAATCATATTTATCACTGTCTGGTTCAACATGAATCCTAATTTGATCATTAACAATTTGAACTGTAGCAATCATCTCCTTGTCTCCTATTCGCTCTAAATCACCATTTCGTGTACCTCCTTTACCATTACCTGGATTCTTCATTGTTAAGTCATATTTGTAATTGTCCTCAGGATCCCAATGGGACTCTATTCTTACTTCTACGCCAAAACCATCGTCCTTAATGTATAAAAGGATTGAACACTGGTCTGCCCCATACACTTTATATTCCTGTTTAACACTTTTTCCGCATAATTTCCTGGTATTGTAATAGACATTTACCTCAAATTCTGTATCTAATTCTGTATGAAATTCTGTATCGGTTACCGTTGCTTTCCATTTGAATTCAGCATGGGTCTCTCTTTTCTTACGCATTCTTTTTGTTTTTACTCTTAATTGTTCTCTAAAACCTAGATGAGTCATTAACGTTAGTTCAGCTGGGAAAAACACTGGTGTGTACTTGTTCAAACCCATTAACGTTGTGTTGTACTTATCTTGTTCTACAAAGGTGGATTTCCCTTTATAGACCGAAGTCCCACAGTTCATGGTTGGACGTCGACTGTCTCGACCCACATTACTCGTTGCTTTCTCTCGTGGTTGAGCTGACGTTGGCTGATGCTGTGGTGCTGGCTGCAGGCTGTGAGAGTTCATCTCCGGCCTCGCTGTCGTTAGGTTCACCACTTCTGCCAACATCCACAGGTGAAATGTCATTAATACTAGTCTCATTGCTGCAAATCGTCTGTTCACACTTTTTCCCAATGTCTGGCTTCACAGTGTCTATCTTTGCACTGTCTGGCTTCACAGTGTCTCTGGCGTGGACTTTAGTACAATGAGTCAAATGATACCACGTATCACTCCCCTGAACTTGGACGGCGGTTGCGGTCGCTCGTTTGACCTCAAAGGGTCCATCCCATCTCGAGCAGTTCCATTTTCGTCTGAACACCTTCACGTACACCAGGTCTCCTGGTTCGACTGGTCTCTTCACCACCGTCTCTGGACAGGAACTTCTGGCTTTTTCCTGCAGATAGATAGCTCTATGGATAGCAGTTAGTTGATCCATATATGCTTTCAACTCTGTTTGTAGCTGCTCAAGTGCCGGGCCTTTGAATGGAAGCCTCCATTCGGGCACTGGCATTGTTCTGCCTGTTAGCATTTCATGCAGGGTTAAATGTGTGCTGCGGTGCAACTGCATGCGATAGCTCATTAGCGCAAGCGGCAAAGCATCAATCCAGTTTAGTTTAGTAGAAGAACAGATTTTATTCAGCTTAGCTTTCAAAGTCCCATTGATCCTCTCAACAATACCCTGACTCTGCGGGTGATAGACTGCTCCAAGGCGTTGTTTAATTCCTAGCTTTAACAAAACACCTTTCAACACCTTTTGGATAAATGCTGAACCGTTATCTGAGCTGATTTCTGATGGGATGCCAAATCTCGGAATCACCTCTCTTGTCAGAAACTTAATCACTGTATCAGCTCCCAATGTATTTGATGGGACTGCTTCAACCCATCGGCTGAATCGATCGATCACAACCAGCATGTACCTTTTCCCTTGTACTGGCTTTATCATGTCAAAATAATCTATCACAAGATGTTTAAAGGGTCCCTCAGGGACCGGAATGTGACCAATCGGTGATTTTATGCCTTTACGAACATTGTTTTCTGCACATATTTCACATTGACTCAAGATTTCATCCACCATTGCTTGCATGTAAGGTGACCAATAACCTTGCCTTTTCAACTTCTCCATCACTTTACCTCTACTACAGTGATCCAAACCATGAGCTTCTGAGATCAACATTGTCAGCAATGCTACTGGTGCAACTAAATGTCCACTTTGTGATCTCCACAACCCACTTTCACTCATCGTCGCACCTCTCTGCGCCCAGATAGCATGCTCACTCGCACCTGCCTCCTGCTGCATCAGAATGATGTCTTCTGGTGTCACCATTGGTTCCAAGGTGACCACTGGTGCCAAGATAGCCATCTGGCACTTAGACGCCAGCTTTGCTGCCTCATCTGCGGCGTTGTTCCCTTTAATGATCAAATCATTACCTTTACGATGGGCGTTGCATTTAATCACTGCCAGTCTTGATGGCAGCATCATCGATGCAATCAGCTCTTTTAGCTGTTCTTGATGTAGTACTGGACTGCCGTCTGCTCGTTTGAAACCTCTTTGTTTCCAAACAGCAGCAAACAGATAACACACCCCATGGGCATAAGCCGAGTCTGTGAATATGTTTGCTACTTTTCCTTTTGCTAGTTTGCATGCTTCTGTCAATGCTTTTAGTTCTGCTTTCTGGGCAGAACATGGTTGCTCACATTTTTCTGCTTTGACTGTTACAAAATTGTCTCCTACTTGTTTAACCACAGCATAACCTGCATGGTTTCCAAGATGATCTCTGAAACATGACCCGTCGACAAAGTAAGTGACTTCCGCGTTCACTATCAGAGTTGACTCTAAATCGGGTCTTAGTCTCGTGTATTTCATTGTTTCTGCAAGACACTCATGTGGTTCTCCTTCACAGTCCAGAGGTACCATGTCAGCAGGTTTGTTTGTTGTGCACTTTTGCACAGTTACGTCTGGATATGTTAAAAGTGGCATGTACTGTAAACATCTTGCCTGAGTCATCACAAACTTCCCTTGATTTATCAGTTCTGTGATTTTGTGGTGGGTCCGTATTATTATCGGATAACCCATTGTTATGGTTGATGCTTTTTCATAAGCGTAGTAGACTGCTGCTAGACCTTGATAACATGGTGGCCAGCCTTGGGCCACATTGTCTAGTTTAGTGCTGTAATAAGCAATGGCTTGCTTCCGTCGTCCTACACAGGTTTCTTGCATTAGTACAGCTGACACGTACATGTTTTTTCTGTTGGCCACATACAGGTAAAATACTTTATCGTAGTCTGGCAATGCCAAAGTTGGTGCCATTTGCATTTCCTGTTTTAGTGTTTCAAAGGCTACTTCAGCTTCAGTTGTCCATTTTAACACTGCTTTCAACGACTGGTTTCCTGTCTCTTTTATGAGTTCCCTAAGCGGTGCTGTTTTTTCCGCATAGTTCTCAATCCAGTCTGCATTGAATCCTGTCATTCCCAAAAATGTCATCATTTCGCCGACTGTCCGCGGACTTGGAGCTTTGCTGACACCTTCCAGTTGAGAAGGTGAAATGCCAACTGTTCCTTGTGATATTTGTCTTCCTAAGTAATCTACTTGTGGTTGACAATACTGTAGTTTTTGTTTGGAGACCTTGTGTCCTCCCTCTGCTAATCTTTGTAGAACTTTGATTGAGTCCTGATGACAGTCATTTAGTGTGTTTCCGCAGATTAACAAATCGTCCACATACTGTAACACAGTTCCGGTTAAATCGAGTCCTTCCAAATCACTTTTTAGCACTTGATTAAATATGTGCGGGCTGAGTTTAAACCCTTGAGGCAATCGGGTATAACTGAGTTTTTTACCTCTGTAGGTAAATGCGAATAAATGTTGTGACTCTTCTGATAGCGGAATGCTGAAAAACGCTGAACAGAGATCAATAACGGTGAAGAAACGAGCTCCAGTTGGTATTGAATTTAAGAGAGTGTTTGGATTTGGCACGTCCGATTCTGCATCTACTATTATCTTGTTTATTTCTCTTAAGTCATGAACAAGACGGTATTTGTTTTTGTCTGATTTCAGAACTGGAAAAATTGGAGTGTTGCATTGACTTTCTACTTCCACCAGCACACCTGCTTGCATCAATCCATCAATAGTTTTCTGGATGCCTCTTTCTGCTTCTGGTTTCAATGGGTATTGCTGGCGAAAAGGAAACCGTGCATTTGGTTTTATTTGAACTGACACCGGCTCTGCAGATTTTACTAAGCCCACATCTGTGTCATGTTTAGACCATAAGTGCTCTGAGACATGTTTTAGCATGTCCTGCATTAATGGTTGATCTTTAGAGGAACCATTTTCTTCAGACTGATCTTTAAGATCAACAGGCACTGTCACAACTTGTGGTTTTGCTGTCATTGTTGTTTCACATAAGATCTTGATCATTGTTCCATCACATGATTGTGAAATTAATGGGTTGTCTGTGTCTTCCCATGTTGTTTCAGTTGCAAGTTTCATCCTTGGTCCCAGATCTTTTGCATGAAATCCTTTATTTACAAACAATGTAATGTGTGGTACTGATTCTGGAACATTGTACCACTCTGCAATGAAATCATTTTGCTTCACATTTAAAGCTGCACCTTGGTTACCAATAACAATGCATTGTGTTTCAAGATTAACAGTTTTGTTTTTTGTAGAACTGTCCCATTTTTCTTCAAACTCCATGCTCTTTGAGATGTCATAAAACATGGTGCAGTGGTAATCTAGAAAAGGTTTTCTGGCTTCTGAAATTTGAGCTTTAATGTACTGGCCCCAGTTAGTGACTACACTTTCAACTGGGCCTGAAATGTCTCCTAGCCAATAAACATTAGCTTCATGTGTTTGCATGTACATTTGAAAATCCAAACCTGTTTTATCAACATACAAACCCTGAGGAGAACACCAGATTTTCAATTTCATCTTGCATAATGCATCCCTTCCCAATAGGTTAATTGGTGTTTGGTCAGAGACAAAAATGGGTATTCTTATCTCATCTTCATCAGTTGCCAGTCGTACAGGAGCTGTCATTTGTATTAACTGTCTTGTTCCCGAGAACCCTACTGTTGAAATGAATTTATCAGACATGGGGAGGTGCTTTGCATAATTTGGACTTACACATGTGTAAGCTGCTCCTGTATCGACCAGCATTGGTGTTTCTTTTTCTTCAATTAGAATTTTTAACATTGGTTCATTTTCAGCACCCTCGCTTACGATTGGGCACTGGTTCTCCCCTGTAAGGTTCTCTGGGCACCCCTAGTAACCAAAATTTGGTGGGTTTACAGGGCGTCTTGTCAGACCTGGACGGAACCGGCCACGCGATTGCCTTCTGTAGGTGCTGTTGCCTCTTGGGCAATGCTCGGCACGATGTCCAAGTTCATTGCATGTCCAACATGCTCCCATTATTCCAGGTGCACCAGACCTGCCTCTGTTAGTCCAGGCGGAACCTCTTTGTTGTCGTCCGCGAAGTCCGTATGGCTGTGAGCTAAATGCTTGAGGATAGACATTCACCACCGGTTGTTGCAGCTGGGTTGGTTGAGGAGCTGGAAAACTCCTTTGTGCCTGATTTGCCACATCAGGTACAGGTTCTGAAAATCCTTGGGGTGGTGGTGCCACATGTTCAGTTGCTTTAATCATTGTGGCTTGAGTCTTGGCTTTGTTTTTTCCTGACAGTTCCCCAAGCTGCATTTGTGCCAGTCTTCTCTGAACGTTTTTATCTTGTTCTGCAATCTTCATCTCCTCTCTTCTGTGTTTCTCAACTGCATGTATCACATGGTCACGGAACTCTCTATGGGGCATTGACGTCAGAGCCACCACGTCTTCTAACCTGCTTCTCACTGAAGCCGGCATTGCTTCAACGATGGAGTTCCGGAACAGAGTTGTCAGCACAGGGCTCTTATCAATTTCCTCCTCCGTTTCTTGCTTCCATCTTTTCATCTCATTTGCGATGTAAGTTGCTGGGTTTTCTGTGGCATCAATGGGATTCGCTTTTAAGGCTTTCGGATCAATTTTCGTTGGAAATTCCTTTCGGAGTACTTCCCACATTGCTGTGCGAAATAAATTGAATCCTATTCCATCTGCTCTCTGTTGGAGCATCCACGCAAAACGTTCCTTCAAGACGTTTTCCATGGTATGTGTTCCCATGCACTGTGTAAGGACAGCCTTTAGATCCCCAATAGCCAACATTTTCCCCACATTTAACTCTTCAAACACCTTTATCCACTTACTGGCACCCTCGTTAATGTCTGGCAATTTTGCGACCACTCCGACAAGATCTTGACTGGCCCACGGCACACAGTTCGCGACATTCCCTTTTACTAATATTGGTAATTGTTTAACATTGGTGTCTCTCTGAGGTGAATGTGTGTTGGGACGATATCTTAAATTAAAATCACTTCTCCTTCTAGTAGTGGCTTGTGCTCCTGCTCCAGGATTTTGTAATGCCTGTTTTTCTGCTATTAGTTGGTTTTCCACTGAGAGCTCGCTGGGATTTCCTGGCACAATATTTTGTCTTATGGCTTCTTCCTCAATTTCGTGTTCCAATTGTTCAATTATCGTGCGGTCAATTTCTCTTTTCAGATCTATCCCTTCGTGATCTAGGTTTACCCAAAATGAATCACCCTTTTGCTTGCCAGCATAGTCAGCATAACAGTCTATCCCACCCATCGGTTTCAAGGTCAACGACCTTCTGACCTCATCAGATATAAATTTTTTTGTCGTGCTACAATGCGTTGGTGCTAAATTGTCTGCATATACAGGGGAATCTGAGTTTATTGGGCCCTCATTATTCTGATGGTTTGCAACTGAAACAGCTGGAGATCCTGACTTATGCACAGACGAATACATGTTTGCTAGGGCGGGATCTTTTTGGTGAGGTGACCCTCCTGCATCTGTAACACTGATGTGTGAGGCTTTAGTCATAATCTCTTTATGTGATGTAGACTCCTCTCCAGTTTTATCTCCTTCTCTCATTGCATCTAAGATCAGAGAATCCTTGTTCTTGTACTGGAAATCTCCCATTAAATTGACAGTCCCGGAAATTGTTGGATAAATTCCAGCAGTTTTTTCTGCCTTATCATTTACAGATTGCTGTTTCATCTCTATATATTTTTGCTTTAAAGCTCATCTATAAGCCTCTCCTTCTGTTTTAAAAAGGTTTAAAATCTTCAGCTCGAGGTCACGTTTATCTTTCCTTTTTTTTTGTATTGCTGTTCGCTTTGTAGTCCAGAATTCTGACCTCCATTTGCTCACAAAGAGCTGTATCAAAACTTCCCTGTTCCGGCCACGGGGAAGTTGAACGTTCCGTCCGTTTGCTCCATTTCTTTGAAATCTTTTGAATTTTTGATGCAATTTCGGGGTTCTTTAATCCTATGACAACAATTGGAATGTTTGCCATTTTATTCTGTATTAGTTTCGTTAGGCCAAGTTAAGAAAAACTAGTACTAACAGGTTCTGCGGGGTTAACTTCTCTCGCAGAAAAAAGAAAAACTCTGCAGTGCTTTCCGTGAGGGAGGGCTGCGCAGTCTGAGGAGCGGGAGGTGGGGGCCTCTTGGCTCGGGACAGCTATGTGTGTGCGGTTCTCCTGCCTGCGTAGAGCTGTATGTGTGTTTCCTGCTCTGCTCTGCAAGATTTTCCTTCGGTGGGGGCTGAGGAATTTGGCACTGGTCACTGGTCACTGATGGCTAAAAATAACTCAGCCTGCTGTTTTTCTCTCTCCACTGACAGGCAAAAAGGAAAAACCAAAGAAGTTTGCAGATCCTATTGCCAATAGTTTTCGCACCAGCAAAATCTCTTGCACAATTATCCAGCTTTCACAAGGCACAAAGTTTAAGTATCTGCACCCACATCTTGTCAACACAACAGCTTAGATAAGTATACACTTTGGTCCACCAAGATTTCTTACAAAAAATTGAAGTTTCCAAGCACTTTACCTTATCAACCTAGGCAAACTTTACCTCGGACAGTGGAACTTTGAATTGAAAAAAAAAAAAAAAAAAAAAAAAACAGAAAAAGCAACCATCCACTTTCATACATGCATTTTAGTCAATAGAGCTCTCATCTTTTATAATCACACATAGACGTCTGACACACCACAACACAATCAGTCATTCTTAATCATAACTTCTCATCATTCCCACATTCTCACGTTTTCCTTTCACTCTCACTCTCCCGGGAAACTTATTGTTTGTTTTCTTAATGGTCCAAATGTTCAATGTTCCTGGATTTTAACTGTGCGCACAGAAAATTTAAATCAGGTTTTTTATGGGACCCAGAGCAAAAAAAAAAAAAAAAAAAAAAAAAGTTAAAAATAAACATTTATACTTCACGTGCACAAGCAAGGCCTCTTTGCTTCAAATTTTGATAGGAGGCTTTTACCTCGTTTGCCTAAACCTGGAGTACTCAACCAAAAACAGACTGCAGTCAACTCTGTTAAGGCCACATTTTCATCGGAGTTCCACGCATGGAATGATCCGAGAACTGCCTTATTCTTCTTCAAGCGCTTACATTAACAGGGCCACGCCCTAAAGACTCCGACCAACCGAAATATATAAGATCAATTCTCTCACAATGATCTCTTTGATTCTAAATAGTTATGTATATTAGAAAAACTTCAGCAAAGACCCGTAATGGTCCGATTCATTTTTTATACGCCGTCGCTTCTAACGTCATATTTGACGGGACAGCCGATAAAAGCGGCTGGGAGTAACCAATCACTTCCTTAAGTTGTCGTGTGTGCTCAATTGTGGAGGAATGCCAATATCATTCCAAATCTTCTGATGTTTAAGACAACTTATTTTTCTACGTAGAAAAATACCAAATAGATGTCAAGACAAAGGAACGACCACTCCCGTCTGTCAATCAATCACAAACAACGCTCTTCCCAATTCAAATTACACAGGCGGCAGATTCATCGCTAACAAGCAGAGAGAGCAGAAGACAGAGACCAGTAAAAAAAATTATTTACACTCACCTTTGTCCTCTCTCCTCCACCCCAGCGCGGAAGGGCCAGTTCCGGTCGGGGGAAACCCAAGCCGTCTGTCCGGGAAGGCAAAACTCCCTTTTTTCCTATCACGTCGGGGTTCACCAATTTTGTGGGAGAATTACTTAATTATTAACCTTTTAAAAAGAAAGAAAAACTCAGAGAAAATGGCGTTCCTTTGTCTTAACAACGAGAATTCGTCTTTATTATGCCTAGAAACGTACAAACGGGTTTCAGGAGCGAATTCTGACATTCAAATACAAAGCTTGCCATTTTAAAGGCTCATAATGTGTGTGCGTTAAACACAAGTGTCTGTGTGTCTCCATTGGTGTGTGTGCGTTACACGCTATTGACGTCAATTGGCAACAGGGCTTAAGTTCTGGGAAGTGTTTATCACAAAAAGTACAACAACAGAGCGATTAATTCCACTACTTGACATATCTTGGAACAGTCCCATTAACAACGACTCCAGATGTTTCCTCTTATACTCCCATTGGCGAGAGCCAGGAAAAAAGGTCAAAATGACCCTAACTCCCATATTGATATGTCAGGCGAGCAACGGCACGTGAAAGTGGCAACTTTGTCACCAAGATTGCATTCAGTGTGAATACACCTTAACAGAAGCAGCTAATTTTTTTGGTCATGGCAGGGAGAAGAGTGGCCGAGTTTATTATGAGTGTAATATTGCAGCGTTGCTGCCAGAAGAAATCTGACAATTTCAGCAAATGTAAATGGGGCAGTTTAAAGTTGTGAAGGAGAAAATAATTATATTTATGAAATATATGTTTGTATGAACAGCAAACATACCTTTTACCTAATAGTGATTTGAAATGCTCATATGTTATGTTAAGAGAACTCTGTGCTTCCTTTAAGGTCACTCAAGGATTTCTGGGTAACATATTTGTAAACCATGTTGGACAAAACAGCGTCAATGCTGGATGCAGCATCAAAGGTGTTTGTCAAGAATGTTATATGGTTTCTAGAATGATTTAATAAGATGTAAACAACTGTCTAGAATCCTCTATATAAACCCCTGTCTGTATTCCTTCTGGGAGATACCAAGAGAATGTTCTGAGGGGTTGTGTGAATTGTGTATGAATGGTATACGTGTGAATTGCCTGGACCAAGTATGAAAACTGCTTCTTGAAGTAAGTTTGGTAATATATTTAAGAAGATATTTCTGCCTCCTCATGCCCATTTTCAGACCACAAGGAAAAGTGGATTTTACAAATATGGAAATTGAAAGCCACAAATTGCAGTTTGTTTGTTTCCCTTCTGCTTTCCAATGGAGGCAGAACATGTTAAACTGGATTAAAGACACCCCTACAATAATTGCAGATTTAAGTTTTTCAATCTTTAACTAAAGGTCAAAAGAATTGCTAAGTGTGCAATACTTATGGAAAAGATTTGAGTATAAAAACAAATTTTTTTGCCAAGATAGAGATAAAGAATAACCAACGTTATGGAAATGTGGAAGCTGTTAAAGGCTGAGTGAATAGACAGAAAAATGCTGTCATAGAGACAAATAATGTAAAACAAAGAGAAACCTGCAAATGAAGAATGAAGCAATGCTGGCAGACAGTGACATATTTTAGCTGGCATACCAACATGCCAAGTTGTAGGATTAACGCTGAGGCCCTTGGGTTACTGCTCAAAAGACTTTTGGCTTGAGGAGCCCCATGATTGGCTGCAGACACAGTCCCGTTGTCTTAGTTCCTGGAGTGGGAATACACTGGAGGAACTAAAAGAAAACAAGAAGACATATAGAAGAAAGAAACAGGGAAGGCCTGATGGAGAAAAGCAAGTGATTCCAGGGAGTAGTGCCAACAACAAAGAGGAGGGCACCAGATGCTGTTGTACTCCAAGAACATTCAAGGAATCTATCCACAAAGTAGTATATAGTCAGAATTTGTGTTATCAATCGTTAATAATGCAACTAATTCCTATTACTTTCTAAGATTTCTAGTACATTAGTTATAAACCATGCAATAAGTGAATCAATGTAAACAAACAATATGTAAAATATTTAAATGCTTCAGTTTAACTTCCTGTGAATTATCTTTGGTACTGCAGTATGTGTTCAAGGAGTACTGCTGTCTACTTTGAAGTGTTTATACAATATAGATTTGGTATGAGCAAACTATAGTGGCAACTGAAACAACAATTTGATGTCATAAAGCCAACTTTTGAAGTATCTTTGTTGGGGGTAAATCTTAGCTTCTCTAATCTGTCAGTATTTTCAGAAAGGGAGACTTAAAAGCAGTGATCTCAAATTTCAGTCCCCCAGGACCAGTGTCCTACAACTTTTAGATATGTCTCTGGTTGAACACACCTAATTTTTTCCCCCTTTTTTTCTGCAGTGTCCTGTCTAGCAATGTGGCAATAAGAATTGATGTGTTAATGCCAAATAGAGCTCGACAGATTTTGCTTTCACAAGTGAAGCAATCAGCATTCGCCATAGTGCTCTGCATGATTTATGCATGTAAATAGTTTTATTGTGATTCCTGCAGGGAGAATTTAAAATTATATGGACACTACAATGGGAAAGTAGGAGAGTGAAGGAAGAATAAGAAGAGAAAACAAAGAAAGAGAAGAGATAAAAGGGAAAGAATGATAAAACGTCTTCCGTCTGCTTCATCACCTGGAAAGAGAGATGTAAAAAGAACAGCACAACCAACAGACAGATACAATAGAGTAACACCTTGATGGCATTGCTAAATCATATGTATTATTATTTAAACTGACATGTGTAAAGTGATACCTGAGAAAAGAAAGTGAAAGAAATTAAATAAATTAATAAATAAATTATGGGCTTTCTGTATATAAGTAAACACTTAATACCTGGAACCCAGCACCTGTGGGAGTTTGTGAGAGTGCACTAGTTTATGTGAAAATTATTCGGAAAGAAATTGCCCGATAGTGGTTGTGGAGAACCAAAGGCTCGCCTTCCCCGAGCACCGAGGCAGGAGTCAGGGGACCCATAACCCCGGACTCCCAAAGGGGCCCCCTAACAGGGCGCCCAAGAGGGGCCAACACAGGAAATCTGCAACCCCCCACCCCCAAGGAAAGAGGAGAGACGACCCCGAGGAAATCCCCCAGCCACCGCAATGCCGAAGCCCCCAGGAGCCGCGGGGGCGAGCCCGTGGGCTCCGCCGGCAGCCAGCTATGCTGAATTGGTCCCGGCCATGGGCCCCGAGGGCCAGGGGCGCTCCGCCCCCGCGGCGGGGGCCCCAGCCAAGCCCCGGGGGGGTCAGGCCCCGCAAAGCAGCCACCGGGAATGGGCTGGCACCCACCCGGGAACCCGCCCCAAACCAGAGGGCCGCCAATGCGCCAGCGGGCCAAGGCGCATGCCAGCACAGCGGAGGGGGGCAGGACTTGGGGGGATGGGCTCCGCACCTAATGGAGACTTGAGATGTTCTTGGGAGAGGGAGCGGACCGGACCCGAACCTGAGAAAAAAGAAGAAAAAAAACAATGAATTCACACCATCCCTCCCTAGTGCCCCACTCACCACACACAGACTTACAAAAAAAATAAAAAGACACTCCTGATTTCACCTAATTTCAATATAAGCCCATCAGCAGAGCTGTGTCGAGCCTGGCTGTACGCTAGCAAAGCAGTTCCATAATTTGATTCAGGTGTGTAGGACAAGGAACAAATCTGGCAGGACATTGGCCCTTGAGGATTTGAATTTGAGACCACTGCTGTAAAGTAACAGGTATCGAACTAAGTTTAAATTGGTTGGAAAGTCTAGCAATTCATTATACTCAAGATATTCACTGTATACACATGGCTTAACTCTTTGAATATAAGATTAGGTACAGTTAAATGTCAATATACCATTTTAATGGACACAACTATAACATAAAATAGTTGTGAATATTTCTTTCACATTTAATATAGAAAAATAATGGAACTTTAATCAGTTGTAAAATTTTCAATTCATGTCTGCTACTCGTATCTAGAAAAAATGTACATGCTTTTGTTAAAATTCAAGGGATGCCTTAAAAATATTTTTTATTATACAGTAGACCTCTTCCACAGAGAAGTAAGTGAAGGAAGCCAGCGTCCTAGGGAGGGACATACAGCAAGATTGAAATGAAGGAGATAGATGCCTGTGCAAATTCTCAGTTATTCGGGTCATCTTAACAGTAAAAGGCTTGAATTGGAGCCAACTGGACTTTCACAAAGTTTTTTCACTCAAATTTTGACACTTATCCGGGAGTCTTTGTCAATAGACCAGTTCATTGTTATTGTTTTGATGCGGGTTTTTTGCATGTGCTGTAAAGGACCTGAGTGCAAAACACCTGAGTCAGAACACACAGCAAACTCATCTCAGTTTAAACCTGGAGCAGAACGGGAGGAGGAGCCGTCAACATACAATACGAGATCAGTGTTAGACAAAGGGATGTCTTGTAAGTCCAGACGAGGGGTAAAAACAACATTTAAGACAGCTGCGCAGTCATGACTTTACTCATCCTCCTCTGTAGGCTATTAAATGAGAAAGTTTCCACAAGTCAAAGTCAGGTCAGTCAGACACAAAGGAAGTACTATGTAAGTCATCTGAATCATTATGTCACTGTCAGGTGTCGCAGCATTTACTGCTGAGACAAAATGTTAAGGCACAGGAGCAGCTGGAAGCTTCCATTCATATGCATACAAAGATTTATCTAGGGCCCAGTGTACTGCAGTAAAGTCATAGTCAGGGTCCTGAGTGTGAACCGTCAGGACATCAGAGGTTGAAATGATAATGTCCAGTCTTCACATCAAAGCTCTATCCATAAGATTGAAAGGACACAGACGAGACACCAAAAAAATGCTTCAGCTTCACTCCTTGTGGAGTGGAACACCTTAGGAGAAACAGAAAAACTTTCCCTAACTGAAAGCTGAGACAGAATGAACATAACAACCACTGAGCTTTGGCTGTTTCTTGATACATTTTGCAGATAAGAGTGAGTTGCACTCGAGTCAACAACAAAATAAATTTCTTCACCTATTACCAGCATAGAAAACATTTTTAAAGGCATTTTTTTTATTTATTTTAAAGGCAGGGGTCTCTGTGTGGGGATACGTACCGGTTGTAACAGCTGTGGCACATTCTAAGTGTGTGGTGGCCTCTGTGAGCAAACTATGTGAATCAGTAGAAGCAGGTAACATTCCAGCATTCAAACACAGGTGTAGCGGTGTGTGTGTGTGTGTGTGTGAAGCCTCACGCCCCTTGGCAGGTCCCTTCACAATGAGGTTGGCCTCCGGATCCAGGGTCCAATCCCCCACAGTCAGTTGCAGGCACCAGGCTGCTGCAGTTCCAGCGGGCAGTCGTTCTTTCAGTGTCCCAATTGTCCACAGTTGTGACATGCATTAGAATGAGACCACTGTCCACAACCACAGCCTCTGCCCTTGCCTGCGTGGCCACGTCCACGATAGTTAGATGCCCGAGCCACCTCAACTGGCTCCTCTCGACGTGGAGGAGCACCGGCTCTACTCTGAGTCCTCCCCGGATGACTGAGCTCCTCACCCTATCTCAAAGGTAGAGCCCAGACACACTACGGAGAAAACTCATTTCAGCCGCTTGTATCCGGGATCTCGTTTTTTGGGTCAGGACCCAAAGCTCGTGATCATAGATGAGGGTAGGAACATAGATCGACCGGTAAATCGAGAGCTTTGCCTTTTGGCTCAGCTGTCTCTTCACCACAACGGATCGGTACAGCGCCCGCTTCACAGCAGACGCTGCACCAATCCGCCTCTCGATCTCCCATAAAAGTTATGAACAGAATTGGTGACAAAGGGCATGTTATCAATAGACCGGGTCCTATTGTTGCCAATAGACCCGGGACAGAGGGTGGAGAAATCGGCTGCTGCTGCTTCTTGTCTTGTGACGCTGCCTGCAAATCTTTATCACCAAAGTTCGTCCTGTAACATTACCATGACTGTTTGTCCCGTCATCAACTCTTGACCTTTTCTGTTGATTTTTCGGGCCGGAATATGACAAAATACTTTGTTGACATTCATGCTGCCACACGTTCTCATGCATTACTTAGTTAGCTAGCAGCTGCTCTTTCAGGTAAAAAGCTAGATTCAGTAGGTTATACTATTGTTTTTAAACTTGTGCCATCTACTGTCTGGACTCGGGAGTGGGAATTAGTTTACTTTAACCGCTTCGAGCAGAAAACGTATTAATACTCTTTAAAAACAGGCAACAAAAAATTTAATTAACAAATGCGAAGGACACAAGACATGTATTTATATTAGGGCTGTCAAACGATTACAAATTTTAATCGTGATTAATCTCATAATCAGGGATGAGCAGTATTTCTAATACAAGTATTTGAAATACGTATTTCAAATACAAAATACTATTCTGTAATTTGTATTTTATTGAGATGATGAAAATGCCTTCGTATTTTGTATCAAAATACTTCAGTGTTGTGTATTTTTGTATTTTCAAAATACTGTAAAATACTTTCTGTGAGACAGTCTGTGATGACATCTAACTAACTATAAAGCATCAAATAGTGTCTGTGGCACCTTCGCATTGAAGTCCCTGTGATACCACTCTCGGCCACTAGGGAATTGTGGCACTGTTTCACACTTGCTATGGGCACATTGCTCGAGCAACATAAAACGCATGTCGGTGCTGCATATGAGTCAGGTATCTTCTACTTGGTGCTTTGTCAAAAAGGAAGCTGCTTTATCAAGGAGGTTGTTTCAAATCAAGGTGAGCAACCAAACTTACCTAGTTTATTTCAGTAACTCATTTATTCTCAACCACGAGTCACTCTTTTTATCACATGTTCCTGTTCAGTGTAACGTTAAGTGTTTGTAAGGCTAGGCTATTTAACTTTTGAATGTTAGCCCTGTGGCGGATACAGGTGGAGTTTTATCGGTGTTCAATCATTTTAACTTTTGGAAGAGCATCTCAAACTGGCCAAAGATGCATGAAGGAAATTAGTGGTGGTCAAAGGTTTTCTTTGGATTTATGCAGACCAGCAGGTCTGACAACAACTTCCCTCGGTAAACGTGTAGCCATGTCGCGCACTAGCTCATGCGCGCTTTTTTTTTTTTTTTTTTTGAAGAAGGGTTTTTAGCGAGTCCGATTCGGAAAAAGTAATAAATAAATAAATAAATTCCACCTGCGCTTTTCTTAAGCGAAGAAGGCAGAGCTCCAGTCAGAGCGGTTGTCAGACTGCTGCATATTGACTGTCAGTCTGTATGCAGCAACGTCCACCTGATGAGCCACTGTGCACCAGGTCACTCGTTAAATAAAATGACAGGGATTTTGATGCATACAGATTATTAGGGAAACTATGTAAAAAAAAATGCAGCTACAACATGGACTGGAGAACGGTTCTAACTGGGTGAGGCCAGAGAAAGGAGATTCTCTGAGAGCTTTTATGAAGTTATTTTTTTATTTTTACACAAAGTGTAGCGCGATAGACATCAAAAAAAGTCCTAGACATATTTGCCCAGAAGGTTGACATTTGTAAACCCATTATCACCGTCATCATAAAGTTGAAGGTGTTGTAGATGAGAACAATATTCTTTGTCAAGTCTTACTGTTCTATTATATGCTAAGGCTTAACTTCACCATACATATTCATTGGTTTAACTTAATTTAAAGTTTTTTTTTCTCAACATAGTTTATCTCGTTAAAATATATTCAAAAATCCTTTATCATTTGAACCATACCAAACAGTTTTAAGTCCTTGGGTCTTTTTATTTAATTTTATTAAATAAATATAATTTCTGGAAGTAAAGAAAATCTTTGTTTGATTAATTGTTGACAAGGATAATTTTTTATTCAAACTACATTTTAACCATGTGCATGCTGTAAAAACTGAGAGATTTTGTCTTAAAAATCCTTTTTCAATTACAATAATGCAATCATGCTGATTCCACTTATATTTATCCGTTAAGATGATTATCAATTCAAAAACCCTTTGAATAATTAGGGTAGTGTGAAAGTGCAAAGATGGCATTCTTTGGTCATTTAGCCTCACATTGTCTTGACATGACCCTAAGGTGCGCACCCCCCTTTGAAAAATCCAGGATCCGCCCCGGTCAGCTGCTACCTAACTCTCTGTGTTAGTTTTACTGTCGTTGATTTCACCAGTGAGCATTCAAAGAATCACGTTTTTAAAGTTATTGTTATGTTACATGGTTTCCTTTTGTTACATGTAATTAGCCTATAGCCTACATAGGGCTTTTTTATCTCATTGTCAATATGTGTGCTGCTGCAGCACCACAGGTGACCTTCTCCGCCACCTGTAGTAGGCTAGTTTTGGCTCATACTAGTGTTGGCCGTTTTAATTTACTTTATACTTTTCTTAGAAATGTACCTAAATAATGTTATACAGTTGACTGTATGTAGCCTACACAATATCATTGTTGGGAGTAATGCAGTAAAAAAGTAATTTAATTAGGCTACGCTACACTAATGCATTGCTTTATACAGTAATGTAAAGCATTAACAATACAATTTAAGTAATATTTTACTCGGTACAATTCTCAGTAACTGAAGTTACTTTGCTTTTTAATCCAAAATTGAGAAATGCTTAATTGGCACCATAGAAATGCTTAATTGGCACCATAGAAGATTATCCAAGAATTAAAAAAAGTCCTCTATCCTGAAGAAACCCTATTTCTTTGCCCTGTTTAGATGACTGCCATTCATGCAACAGATCGAACATGCTTAGGCTATACTTTTCATTTCAAGCAGTGAGAATAACTAAAATGTTGCTTTTATGGACAAAGATCTTAGCCATTATTCTCAAACTATTTTCATTAAGTCTACTGTAAGTGGAAGAAAGGGCAACCAGCAATGATGAGAACCATTTAAAGTCAACATGCAATTTTACTTTGGCTATATTTTACTAGATTTGAGTAAGTTGTGAGTGACCTTTTGTCGTTGGGGCCTTCATTGTCCCATAAGCCATAACTGCAACCATTATATTGTTCTTTTGTTAGCCTTAGGCCTAGCTCAGTCATTATGCCATACCACATCACCTCCTGCATTGAACACATGAAGAAATCCATATTTCTTGTTATTTTGGTGAAAGTAATGTAAACCTAGTGTAATGCTTTACAGTTCAAAGACTGTAATATTGTAATGTAACAAGTTACTTTGAGATGACAGTAACAGGTAATAAATAAAGCATTACGCTTTTGAAGTAACTTGCCCAACACTGCACAATATGTAAGCTACAGTAAGCAACAATCATACAACATGTCTCAAATTTATTTTCTCAGATTCTAATTCAGTACATGATTGGAGGGAGAGTTAGGAGTAGCAGGGACCTGTGAGGAGAAATGAGTGAGAGAATGGGAGACAATGAGCAAAACAGGTAAGGGAGTTTCAGGACAACAACCTTGACTATGGTCTATTTAAGGAGCACCGTGTCAACCAGGCTTTCACTTTGCTTCTGCTTACCTTTTAGTCTAGTTCCTCTGACATGATAGAGCTTCAGCATGTTTATGTGTCATAACCGGGTCTTTTTCTTGTGGTCAGGTGTAGAGATAACCTAGGTAGTATCTGACACTTTACTTATAATAACATAGGGGCCAATGAAGCGAGCATCCAGACTAGAGCAAACAACTGGTAACCATACAAACACCCTATCACCAAGGCAAAAATGGGGCTGTTTATCAAAGTAGGCTTTCATGTTGATATGGGCATCAGAAACGGCCTCCTTTGCTAGAGATGGTGTTGAGGAAGTCACTGATCCAGAAGAAGAGAGATGTGGATAATCCTATGTTGGGGAGCTTCAGAGCCAGCATGTCTGGTAGCATGGTGTTGAATGCTGAGCCGGAGTCGAGACAGTGTCCTTTGTGGAGGAATTCTCCGTGTAGACAAACTACAGGCTGTCCTGGCCAGCAGGGATGGCGTCCTTGATGTACTTTAGGAGGATCCTCTCGAAGTACTTCATGATGACAGAGGTCAGAGTGTGCTGGTCCACACACGATTTAAGCATCTGGGCTGACACCATGTCTGGACCAGTGGCCTTGTTGGTGTTGACCTTTATCAGGGTAGAGGTCACTTGATGGAGCTGCAGTATGAGAGACTGATAGTGCTCCTCTGTCTGGGGAAGAGGTTCAGGCTCCCTGCAGCTTGGAGAGTCAAAGCGTGCAAAGAAGCTGTTTAAGGTGTCAGGGAGAGCCGGGTCATTGGTCTGCCGTTGGTCGCTGTGCTTAAAGTCTGTGATGTTTCTGATGCCTCTCCGCATGTTGTGTGAATTGTTGCTGCTTAAGTGGTCCTTGATGTGCTGTTTTTACCTTTGCGTGGCCATCTGGATGACTTTTTTAAGTTTGCTTCCAGCCCAGTTGTAGGCCAGTCTGTCTCCAGAACTGAACGCTGCATCCCAGGCTTTAAGCAGGGACTGCACCGAGCTGTCCACCCATGGTTTCTGGTTAAGAAACACTCTGATTGTCTTTGTGGGTAGGACAGCATCAGCGCAGAAGTGGAAATAGGAAAGCACAGATGACATGTAGCTTTCTAAGTCAGCACCCTCTTTAAATATATCCCAGTCAGTGTTTCCAAAACACTCCTGTAGAGCTGAGCAGGCCTCTACTGTCCAAACCTGAATTTATTTATTTTTTTTATCACCGGTCTGGTTCTGCAGATCAGTGGCTTGTAGGCAGGAACCAGGTTCACAGATATGTTTTCTGATGAACCAAAGTGTAGGGCTGTAGCAGCTTTGTCTGCTCCTGGGATCTTACAGTAAACTTGATCCAATGCATTATTCTCTCTGGTCAGGAACTTAATAAATTAATGGAACTTGGGGAGCACAGCTTTTAAATTAACATGTTAAATTCCCCAGCAATTATCATAGCCAATCTGGATTACTGTTCATTTGGTCGGCGACAAAGCAGTAAAGTTCCTCAAGAGCTAGTTTAGCTCTCGGCTGTACGTACGTTTAAATGATTATCACAGAGCTGAACTCTCTAGTCATTTTAAATGATCTGCACTTAACTGCAAGGTATTCCAGGTCAGGTGAGCAGAAGGTTCCCATGACCTTCGCCGAAGTGCACCAGGTGTTGTGGATGTAAATTGGCAGACCTCCTCCTCTGCTTTTCCTCGAGGTCGCCATTCGATCGACCCGGAACAGCGTGCGCTGCTCCAGCGTCACCGCTTTGTTGGGGATGTTGCCTTCTAACCACGATTCTGTGGAAGTCGCTACACAGCTGTCCATCTTATGCACAGCGATTCTTAACCGGAGGCTCGGAAGTGTTGGTCTTATGTGTTAGCTTTTAGCCGAGTCAGCAGGCCTGCCCGACACCCTAACCATCTTCTATTTTGTTTATCCCGTTTCCTGTGCTTCCGGAGCAGATACAGTGGAGCTTCTGTTGTCTGTTGCAGGTCGGGGTGAATAAAGTCCGGGTTCCACGGTTGGTACGATTTGTGAACTCCCGACTTGGGTCACAGTTCCAACAGCTCCTCTCTCCTGTATTGTATTAGAGCTTGGAGTGGTGATAACATAAACAAGAACACAAAAACAAACAATTAACCGGAGTGCCTTAGCTGCAACAGTAACTGACCTGCCATATTGCTCAATGTTTATGTTTATACACTTTACATTACAAAAGAAGCACTTTATCCCTCTTTTCAAGCTTGAAAAAACTCATCTGTCAGAATTGCAGCATATGTAGCAATGTGCAGACTTTCAGCCAATTAAGTTAAACTGTAACACATTCAGATAAATAATTTCAACTCACACAGGGACACTTGATCCTTAACTTCACAAGCTGTACACCATCTGTCAAAAAGTAATTATTTTACTCTGGTAAAATCAATATGAGTTTGACTCAGGGCTTTCCCAAGGGCCCAAAAACAATGCATATAAGTCTCTGGCACCAGCTTATAAGCCTGCAAAACTGGTTTTAAAAGAGTCTCATAAGACAAGCTTTCCTTCGCAGAAAGTGAAGAACATACTTGCTGGGCTTTGCCCATAAGTCTACACTGAAGTAGCATTAACCATACCTTATTCGGCCAGTTTAACGCAGCCACAATCCGCTCAAAAGCACCAAGGTAACTCGCAATTTCAGACTCTAGAAATATAGGAACCAGTGGAATGTATTTGGTTACACTGAAAGTGGAAGATGTTGGCACCCAGTGCCCAGAAGAAGAAGAAATAGAGCCCCTTTTAAACTCCAAGTCTCGCATCCATATAGACATTTCTGCTTCCAATTTTTCCAGTTCGTCTTCTCATCAAAGTTGAAACTCTCTTTCACACTGCTTCTTTCCCAGCTTAAGACGAGAAAGAAGAACCTCTAACTGAGCCTTCATTCTGGACCAAGCCAAAGATTTGGCTGAAAACGAATCATAATGTGGTAAAGTAACAGGTTTGTCCTCTGACATACTATACTCAGGAGTCTTTTTACCACGTGGTGATTTAAAGGCCCCCTTACCTGGGGAAACTGAGGTAACATCACCAGGAGCTTCAACTTCAAGGCTGGAGACTCCTCCCGAAGCGGAAGACACAAGACACCTCTGTCCTTCAAACCTTCAACAACGACATAATGAAGTTCCTTTTTATTTAAGTGATCCAGAAAAAGGTATATTATAATGCTGGGCAATTTCACACAGATCCTGCTTCCTACTTTTATCCAGCTGGCTTAGCCACAAACTGGACATGTCAGAAGAGGCTTTACTAAAATAAATCCCTCCAATTATTTAAAACTTAAAAAAGGTGTGATGGGTGTTGTGGAAATATATAAAAAAAATTGTGTTAATCATATATTTTTCTTTAAGTAGTACGTGTGGCGTGGAGTGAAAAGAGGATGGAGTCTCCAGACTCTCAGGCATTAAATTAATTTAACCGTCATGTGGGATACTAGGCAAAGTGGGAGTCACATCAGGTGTTATGGGGTAGCCTTCAAGATGGTTTATGGTTTGAAAGCGTATTTATTATTAATGTTTTTCTTGGTAGAATCCTAAAAAACATTTGCTCAGTGAATTAAAAATTAGTTCCTGAGTTGACAGTGGAATGCAGAGCTGTTTTGCTTGTGGGAATATGGGCGCCATAGAGACTGAATGTGTGCGGGGACCTCAACCCTCCCCGGACACTCCATGAGAGGCTGGTCAGTCTATCAAAAGACGTGCCTCTGGGCGGGGTTCTTCAGACACTAGCTTACAATCAGCATGGATGGGTGTCTCCCCTTGGAATTCCAGTTGTAATAAGTATATGTATGTTCTAAGTGTTTTGTCTCTGATAATCGTTTTCTTCCTTTGCTGCCAAATCTCCGAACTGGGTGAGGCGGGCCATAGTGAATGAAACAGGAAGTACTAGAGGACGTCCTATCATGGGTCAGCCAATATGGAAAAAATAATAGAGACCTTTGAGATCAATCCGCACATAGGACCGTCAGATCTAGTAAGTCTCCCTCTACCCTATCACAAAAATACAAAGGCCCTTTACCTCCTAGAACAAAAGAAAAAAGCTACGGAAAATGGGACTACTGAACACACCACAAAAAAAAAAAAAACTCACAAGCCAAGGTCTTCAATGAAAATCTTGAGACCTACTCCTCTTACAACTTTATGTAATAGTAACAGTAATAGTAATATCATCTTTATTGTCATTGAAACATACATTAAAACATACATTACAAGGAAATGTGTTTTCTGCTTTTAACCCATCACCCTTGGGGAGCAGTGGGCTGCCATGTGAGGCGCCTGGGGAGCCGCACATGTTATGTTCTGCTTGTTAAGGCGAACAGCAATCAGCGGCAGTCTCCATGCTGCAGGAACCTAATCAGGAGATAACAGAACTCAGGGGCAGCAAGAAGCCACACACTGACATGCAGGCACCGCGGCACATAACAATACCCAAACCAAACCCATTGTTGTACAACAATGACAACAAATGCAAAACAGCACTGGGCGTAATACAAACTATAATCTAACTAATTTCAATCATGTAGTGATACATAGATGTAATGGGACTCAGCTTTTGCAGTTGACACTCCTAAATGAAATACTTTCCATATAAAATAAACCTATGTATGTCAGATCATTGATGTCTATTTGCACAATCCTGCACAAACCCTTTATTGTTGTTTGTTAAAATGTGTTAAGTTTAACTCACAAGGCAGTATGATCTGAGAGTTTTGATTATGCATTTTAGTTTAGAATTAACAGGTTTTAGAATTAAATGATTACAATGCTGGCTTTAATCCAATGTATATATATTTAATCAAATCTGTTTAAGCCCAGAGAAAGTCTAGGTCCTGGGAAAGATTTGTATGTGCTTCATTTAGCGGAGAATATCTCAACTGTTATAGACTAATATGACCCCATTGAACAACGTGGCATGTGTGCCAAAATTGCTACCCGGGACGAAAGTCCTGAAAATGACCACAATAGGTGACACTATCATCACATTATAGGTGAATGGGACTTTTTTTCCCTTTTTATAGATATTTTCATAAACTTCTACCAGTTTAATCTCCATATTAAGAGAAATACTTTTTGTATTAGACTTTGTCTTAAAAATAAAATAAAATATGCAAATTACCCAATATCTCATTATATATGCGTACATATAAACTCTTCAAGCTACAGATTTTCTAAGGTGATCACAATGTTTACAATGACCATGTAGTGTAAGAATTTTGGTTTTATATTTTTGATTGTGCTTCTTTAGATGTTGTCATGATGCAGCCTGGTGGCTGCATTTTTAGCAGTTCCTGCCTCCTCCTTCCTCCTCCAGCCTGATCAGGATCACCTGTCAGGCTGCACCACCTGTGACTGGCTCCACCTGCTCACCCCTCTTTAAATACTCTGGTCAGTTTGTTCCTGGATGCCGGGTCGTCTGCAATCTCCACTTGCAACCTCCACGCACTCCACGCCTGTTTACTACCTTGCTGCTGGAACATCTGTCACCCCAGTGCTTCATTACTTTTGTTTTCTCCAGTCAGCATTCTCCTGCAACTCATCTACTCCAGCCCGGTAACTGACTCTGGTTTTCACCTTCCACTTCTCCCTCTTTGCAATAAACTCTCAAGATCAGCTCTGTGTTTGTGTGCTCTGTCCGGGTTCATGAAGACAAATCATGACAGTACGACCCAGCCAAAGATGAACCCGGACAACACACACACACAGCTTTGTGCAGGAGCGGCCTGATTTAGCTGCTTTTGTTTCCACGTTCTCCACCTGCTGCCGTTCCCCACCTTTGTCAAGTTCCTGTGCTGTTCCACGTTCTCAAGTTCCTGTGCTGTTCCACGTTCTCAAGTTCCAGCCGCTGTTCCACGTTCTCAAGTTCCAGCAGTTGTTCCACGTCCTCAAGTTCCAGCAGCTGTTCCACGTTCTCGAGTTTTAATCTACGTTCCTATGTTCCCTGCGTTCTCAAGTTCCTGTGTTCCCTGCGTTCTCAAGTTCCTGTGTTCTCTACGTTCTCAAGTTCCTGCATTCTCAAGTTCCTGCCTTATATCTTTAGTTTCCTAGTTTAGCTTTTATTTTCTAGATTTGCTTTAGGTTTCTAGATTTGCTTTAGCTTTCTATTTCAGTTCTAGTTCTCTTGTTTTCTAGTTAGTCTTCTAGTTTCTGTCCAAGTTCCCTAGTTTCTGTCTTAGTTTTGAGTTACTTGGCATTCCTTAGTTTTAGAGTATTTCCATGCTTCTTAGAGTTCTTTAGTTTTTGTCTTGCTTTGTTTTTTAGTCCAGCTTTATGTTCTAGTTTCGCTTTAGTTCTCTAGGCTTCTAGTTCTACCTTAGTTTTTCTTGAGTTTTCTAGTTTTGCTTTAATCTCTTAGCTCTTGCTTTACTTTCTTGGTTTGCTAAGCCCTGTAGTTCTCGTCTAAGCCCTGTAGTTCTCGTCTAAGCCCTGTAGTTCTCGTCTAAGCCCTGTAGTTCTCGTCTAAGCCCTGAAGCTTTTGTCTAAGCCCTGTAGTTCTCGTCTAAGCCCTGAAGTTCTTGTCTAAGCCCTGTAGTTCTCGTCTAAGCCCTGTATTTCTCGTCTTGACCCTTTAGTGCTGGTCTTAGTTCTGTATTAGTTTCTCTAGTTTTGTTTGTTTAATCCCCTTAAGGTCTTTGTGTGTGGGTTCCTGCGCCGTCTGGGTTCCTGCACCGTCTGGGTTCCTGCGTTGTCTGGGTTCCAGCGCTCTTTAAGGTCCCTGCGCCTTTTTAAGGTCTCTGCGCCTTTTTAAGGTCCCTGCGTTTTCAAGGTCCCTACGCTTTACTTCTCCTGTTTTCTTATCTTAGTTTTGCCCTGTTAGGTTAGTCTAGTCCTCTCTAGCCTTCCATAGTTTTCATTTTGCTTGTTTCCCCTGGTGTCTCTGTTCTGTTCCCCTGTTTCATGTCTTTCCCTGTTGTGTAATCGCCAGAGTTCTCCGGCACTTGGGCCGCTGTCTGTGCCCTCTGGAGCGCCTGGCCTGCTGCTGCCTAGCCCTTTGTTCTAGTCCCCTGGCTTGTTAGGACGCCCCCTGTCTCCTAGTGTTCAGCTTTCGTGTATCTCGGCGTGTTAGGACGCCCTCTGACCCCTGAATATTTCGTGTTCCCGGCGTGTTAGGACGCCCTCTGAGTCCTAGTGTTTAGATTTCTTGTTCCCGGCGTGTCAGGAAGCCCTTTGATTCCTGGTAATTTAGAACTTCCCCTCACGCCCCGGCAATTTCTTCCCTTGCGCCCCGGCATTTCCCTCACACCGTGGCGATCTTTTCCCTTGTGCCCCGGCGTTTCCCTTACGCCCAGGCGAACTTCTCCCTTGCGCCCCGGCGTTTCCCTCACGCCCTGGCGATCCTTTTCCCTTGCGCCCCGGCGCTTGCCTCACGCCCCGGCGAACTTCTCCCTTGTGCCTCAGCGTTTCCCTCACGCCCCGGCGTTCTCGTTCCTTGTGCCCCGGCGCTTCCCTCGCGCCCCAGCGTTCTCTTTCCTCGCGCCCCGGCGTTTTCCCCACGCCCTGCCGATCTCTTTCCCTCACGCCTCGGCGTTTCTCTCACGCCCCGGCAATTTCTTCCCTTGCGCCGCGGCGTTTCCCTCACGCCCTGGCTTCGGTGTGTGAGTTTGCTAAAACAATGTCGGACTCCGTAATTTTCTCTGGTCCCCTGCCTAATCTGACCACTGATGACATGTTTAGCCGCATGTCGTCATTCAACCGCTGGTTGTCTAGGTGGTGTCCTGAAAACGACGTGGGCTACATTGATAACTGGCGAACTTTCTGGGGAAAACCTGGTCTGATCCGGAGAGACGGCATCCATCCTACTTTGGATGGTGCAGCTCTTCTTTCTAGGAATCTGTCCGGATTTATTAGTTCTCCTAAATGCTGACAACCAAGGGTCCAGACCAGGAAGCAGAGCCGTAGTTTAACACACCTCTCTGCAGCTTCTGTACTGTTACCCACCCATTATCCTATTGAGACGGTGTCTTTCCCACAGCCAAAACTTAACAGATCAAAAACTGATCTACAAGGAACAAATCATAAAAATCTTATAAAAATCAATACGGCTCACCTTGAACCAAAAAATAAAACAATTAAATGTGGCCTATTAAATATAAGGTCTCTCCCTCCAAAAACTTAGTTAGTTAATTAATTGATTTCTGATAAACAGATTGATTTGTTTTGTCTCACAGAAACCTGGCTACAAGAGGACTACGTTAGTATAAATGAGTCAACTCACTCCAATTATTAAAATTTCCACATTCCTAGATCTGTGGAAAGAGGAGGAGGAGTAGCAACCATCTTTCAGTTTTTTTATTAATTTTATTAATTAGTCCCAGGCCAATTAATAACTACAGTTCTTTTGAACATTTAACCCTCAGTTTCCCTTGTCCAAATTGCAAAGCAATAAAAGCTCTTCTGTTTGTTTGTTTTGTATCGTCCACCATGGGACGATATGTATGGAGGACCAAGTCTTCCATATCTAAAATTAATACAGAAATAAATAAATGCTCAATAAATAAATAAGCATACAATTAATTGCCACCAAATTAATAAATGTAGGTAGAAATTAAATTATACAGTGAGACATAAATGTATATATCTCTTTTAATTAGCTTATTCTTTTATTCGCCTTTGTAATAATTACCTTATTTATTTATTGTGCGTTATAATCTTCAACTTTATTTATGAATTACTTATTTTTTTTAAGTATTTATTTTTGTGCATGTTATAATATTTTTGTCTGTTTTATTCTTCCTTTGTATTTTTTTACCCTATATATTTATGTGGTGCTATTTATTTCTGCCTGTCGTTTTTACATTTCTGCCTGTTCTTTTTACATTTCTGTATGCATTTCTGCCTCATTATGCAAATGAGGAGGGGCTGTGTCTTAAGGGCTCAACTTCTTCCCATTGGTTGGTTAGCATTTTACTGCATCGGTCAAATCTACATGGCTTTTCCCCGCACTAAAGCTTAAGTAATGTCAATCTCATCAGGCAGACGTTCAGTGTCCGACCTCTTAAGGGAAGCTGCTAATAGACTGGAAGAATTAGAACGCTGTACATCTGGGATTTGAATGTTTTTCTGAGGTTTCAGATTCGTTTTTTCCAGATCAGTAACTCATCGGCGGATGATTTATTCTACAAAACAGACACCTCTCCGCAACCACAGCAAGGGAGACAGTGAGCTACAACCATAGTTTCCTCAAAACGAGTCTCCCATCGCGCTGGGTGAATTACATTGGACCCTATGCAGAGCTCGCTTGATAAGAAAATACTATTTTCCTCTATTGGAGGTCTTTCCTTCCCGCTGTCGCTTCATGCTTGCTCAGTATGAGGCATTGCTGCAAAGCCATGTACAATGCAGACGACTCTCCCTGTAGCTCTACGCTTCTCCAGGAGTGAATGCTGCTTGTTGGGACTTTGAGCAATCAACTGGTTCCCTTATATAGGAAATGTTTGACCAACCTGTGTAATATGATTGATATGACTTTGTAAAGTGCCTCGAGATGACATGTTTCATGAATTGGCGCTATATAAATAAAATTGAATTGAATTGAATAGAAGAAGAAGAATTCCCTTGTTTGCTCATGCGCAGTGCGCAAGGTTGGAGAAAATCGGCTTGCAGACGCTCGATGCTTCAATGGCAGGATGCGCTCACGATCACCTCAAGAGGGCAGAGTGTATTTCATCCAACCATACATTTCTTGATCGGTAGGTATTCGGATGGACCCTCTGTCTTATAGCTCTGCCTTTCTCTCTGGTCAGCCTTGAAGACTTTCACCTGTGCTTTTATTATTACCCGATTAACTCCATCTGTTTCTCACGCCTCCACTCTCACTCTCCACCCAGTATTTAAGCAGTTTTGGTTTCATGTCCATGCCGCTGGTTCCTCGTTGTTTGCTCCATGCCTCCCCTGCTTTTTGTAGTTTTCCTCATCTGTAGTAATGGTGACATGAGGCCTCAGCGCTGAACCACTTGAGCATATTGCTTCAGGGAAGGGTTATTTTCTCGATCCTTCATTTGCAAAAACGAAGTAGGCGGTAGAAACCACCTACTGGACGATTGCATAATCACAGTCAGTAAAATAATGAAACTTAACTCTATTTCTATCCTTTAGAGCCCTTGGGAATTATCAATAATAAGTAATACCCATTAATATACCTTATGATTATCCCATGTGTATATCCATCCATCCATCTTTATCCACTTATCCGGGGTCGGGTCACGGGGGTAGCAGCTTCAGTAGGAAGACCTAGACGTCCCTCTCCCCAGCCACTTGGGCCAGCTCCTCCAGGGGAATCCCAAGGCGTTCCCAGGCCAGCCAGGAGACATAGTCCCTCCAGCATTTCCCGGGTATTCCCCTAGGCCTCCTCCCGGTGGGACGTGCCCGGAACACCTCACCAGGGAGGCGTCCAGGAGGCATCCTAACCAGATGCCCGAGCCACCTCAACTGGCTCCTCTCGACGTGGAGGAGCAGCGGCTCTACTCTGTCCTCCCTGGATGACTGAGCTCATCACCCTATCTCTAAGGGAGAGCCCAAACACACTAGGGAGAAAACTAATTTCGGCCGCTTGTGTCCGGGATCTCGTTCTTTCGGTCACGACCCAAAGCTTGTGACCATAGATGAGGGTAGGAACATAGATCGACCGGTAAATCGGGAGCTTTGCCTTTTGGCTCAGCTCTCTCTTCACCACAACGAATCGGTACAGCGCCCGCTTCACAGCAGACGCTGCACCAATCTGCATGTCGATCTCCCGTTCCATCTTCCCCTCATTCGTGAACAAGACCCCAAGATACTTGAACTCCTCCACTAGGGGCAGCACATCCTCCCCAACCCAGGGGAGGCACTCTACCCTTTTCCGGTTCAAGACCATGGTCTCGGATTTGGAGGCACTGATTTTCATCCCGGCCGCTTTGCATTCTGCTGCAAACCGCTCCAGTGAGAGCAGTAGATCACGCCCTGATGAAGCCAATAGGACCACGTCATCCGCGAATAACAGAGACGCAATACTAAGGCCACCAAAATGGATCCCCTCAACACCTTGGCTGCACCTAGAAATTCTGTCCATAAAACTTATGAACAGAATCGGTGACAAAGGGCAACCTTGGCGGAGTCCAACTCTCACCGGAAACGAATCCGACTTACTGCCGGCAATGCGGACCAGACTCTGACACCGGTCATACAGAGACCTGACAGCCCTTATTAAAGGGCCCTGTATTCCATACTCCCGGAGTATCCCCCACAGGATCCCTCGAGGGATACGGTCGAATGCCTTCTCCAGATCCACAAAGCACATGTAGACTGGTTGGGCAAACTCCCATGCCCCTTCCAGGATCCTGCTGAGGGTGTAGAGCTGATCCAGTGTTCCACGGCCAGCACGAAAACCACACTGCTCTTCCTGAATCCGAGATTCGACTATCCGACGGACCCTCCTTTCCAGAACCCCTGAATAGACCTTACCAGGGAGGCTTGAGAGTGTGATTCCTCTGTAGTTGGAACACACCCTCCGGTCCCCCTTTTTGAATAGGGGGACCACCACCCCAGTCTGCCAATCCAGGGGAACTGCCCCCGATGGCCACGCGATGCTGCAGAGCCTTGTTAACCAACACAGCCTCACAACATCGAGAGCCTTAAGGTACTCAGGGCGAATCTCATCCACCCCCGGGGCCTTGCCACCGAGGAGCTTTTTAACAACCTCGGGGACCTCAGCACCAAAGATGGGAGAACCCGACCCAGAGTCCCCAGGCTCTGCTTCCACAATGGAAGACGTGTTGGTGGGATTAAGGAGGTCTTCGAAGTATTCTGCCCACCGACGCACGACGTCCCGTGTTGAGGTCAGCAGCACACCACCCCCACTGTAAACATTGTTGGTACTGCACTGCTTCCCCCTCCTGAGACGCGGGATGGTGGACCAGAATAGGTTCGAAGCCGTACGGAAGTCTTTCTCCATGGCCTCTCCGAACTCCTCCAATGCCCGAGTTTTTGCCTTGGCGACCAGCCGAGCCGCCCGCCGCTTCGACTGCCGGTACACATCAGCTGCTTCCGGAGTCCCACAGGCCAATTAAAATGGTAAAATGGACTGAACTTATATAGCGCTTTTCCAGTCATGCTGACCACCCAAAGCGCTGTACACTATAGCCACATTCACCCAGTCGCTCTCACTAACGCGCACACATTCTTACACCGAGACGCAGCTCGGTAGGCAACTTGGGGTTAAGTCCCTTGCCCAAGGGCACATCGACATGTGGCAAGGGGAAGCTGGAATCAAACCCACAACCTTCTGGTTGCCAGACGACTACTCAACCCATCAAGCCACAGTCGCCTTAAGGACTCCTCCTTCAGCTTGACGGCTTCCCTCACCACTGGTGTCCACCAGTGTGTTCGAGGGTTGCCGCCGCAACATGCACCGACAATCTTGCAGCCACAGCTCAGACGAGCCGCCTCAACAATAGAGGCACGGAACATGGTCCACTCGGACTCAATGTCCCCCGCCTCCCTCGGGATGTGTTCAAAGCTCTTCCGGAGGTGGGAGTTAAAGTTCTGTCTAATGGGGGTTTCCGCCAGACGTTCCCAGCAAACCCTCACAATACGTTTGGGCCTGCATGCCCATGTGTATATTAAAATACTTAACATGTTCTGTGTGTATTTTTTCCTTGGTAGAATTTTATATTGCTGGCTATGTATGTTTTTCTGTCACTTTAATGAAACAGCATGGGCTGAAAAAAATATTTTCAGCTACATCTATCCATTTTCCAACTGTCATGATTTGTTTACTGATGGACTCAGAATCACACACACGGGACTAAAGTTGAGAGTCTTTATTGTAGGGATGATGAGTGGTGGAAGATGTAACAGGAGACACAGAACTGCAGGGGATCGGGGGTGCAGGTGATAACAGGAGCTGATGGCCCGGAATGAGAGTCCATAATAACCGGGTGGCCTGGAAAGCTCAGTGCTGCTCGGCTAGCAGACCCCGTAGCAACACCAGGGCACAGATCAGAACTTCTCCAGGGTGGCAGGTCAGGTTAGCAGTTCTCTGGAGACACCGGGGCACAGAGCAGAGCTTCTCCAGGAACAAACAGTAGAGTAAAGAGTCTTTAGAGAGACTGGCAGGACTAACCTTAAACAAGAGACCAAAAACCCAAACCCAAAAGCCAAATCAAAACTCAACCATGACACCAACACGCTTATCCCTATTGGGGTCGTGAGCTTTCAATAGGCGAGAGGCAGGGTACACCTTGGACAGGTTGCCAGTCCATCAGAGATTTTCAGCTATAAAGGAAGACAATCTAAAACAAAGTCATCCTTTTTGCAAAAACATAAATATATATTTTACTATAATAGTGATAAAACATGCAGTTGAATCTAGAGTCAAGGAGGGCTAGGGAAAAAAAATGGTAATTGACTGCAAAATCTGAAACGTTTCCCGTAGTTGCCTGATGAGGTGATCTCCAATTTCTTATGCAGCTGCTGACTTTATCATTGCCTCCTGAAGGGTTTGCTCCAACATTTTCACTACGGGAACTGTTAAGAATGCTGCTGGAGAACCTGATATTTAGCTGAACACAAAGCTTTGTTTTTAAGTTTATTGCAGAATGTGAATAATAGAAGATGAAACAGGCAGGCAGTAATGGGCAGAAGACCAGAGGATGCAGGTGGGGTGAATGGCAGTATCAATATTGAACAGGGGTTGCAGACAGTGGCAGACTAGAATCAATGAAGAAGGCAGGAGCTGACCAGAACAGATGGTGCGGACTGAGGAAACACCAGAACGAGCAGAGCAAGAGGCTGGAACTCGCGGGGATCTAGGCAGTTTGAGGTGCATGCAGGCACTGGAGGCACACACCAGTGAGAGCTGAACAAGCAAATAAAGTGCAGTCAGCAGAGCAAAGAAGAACTGGTAGAAACACAGTGGAAGTGCACAGATGAGACATTCTGGCTGTGAGTGGATGGAAGAGACAGGTATATGTAGGCAGGTGAAAAGGTGAGCAGAGTTGAATGTAATTAGTGGCAGCAGGTGGAGCTGATCAAGACCAGAGTGGTGGCTGGAAAGAGACTGAGCTGATTGGATGATAACTGGTGGATGAGAAGTGGGCAGAGCTGATAGGATGACAGCTGAGAGGTGACAGGGCTGATTCTAGAAAAGTCCAGAAAGTCAGTGAATACAGCCTCTTGAGACAAACAGGAAGTTTTGGATGGATAATGCAACAGAAAACAAAATAAATTAAATTAGATGAAATTAGATGTAGTCCAACTGTCCCGTTACCAATAATCCCTCCCTGGATCATACCTGAAATTACAGTGGATTTGACATGGTTAAAAAAATTAAAAAGAAGGCAATATTAAACATAAACTGATACAGGAATACGTCAATAGTTATTATGGAGCTTAAAGAGGAAATTCAGACTGAAGAAACTCATTGCCTACCTCCATCAACCAGGGACTCATTTGCCTCCAACGCAAGCCAATCAGCTTTAAACTGCTCCTCCACGAAGCCAATCAGCATCCTGGATCCATCTTAAAATCCAGCTCAGCTTCTACCCAGCAAGCAAGCAGTCGCTGTGCGATGTCTTATCTGGACTCTGATGACTGGATTCAACCCACCTTCATCCCCTTCTCCACCATCGTAGCAGTTCCATCTGTCTTTCCTATGTGTTCCTACAACCTTGTTTCTATTAGAGTGTAATTCCTCCTGGACTCTTACAGAATTCACTGTCACAGCTCAATCGGTCCAGCAGAATACCGCCATGTTGAGCCTGGTTCTGCCAGAGGTTTCTTCCCAAAGGGGAGTTTTTCCTCTCCACAGTCGCTTCAAGCTTGCTCATCATGGACAGTGATGCAAACCTGTTTACCAAGTTGGACATCTAGCTTAAACAGATCATATTATGAACTGAACAAAACTTATTCTATCCCTACTCCACCACCAGATCCCTGTGGGATCATTCCTATTCTCATACACCTGCTTGTGCATATTGAAGTACAATTCAGCGTGAATGTTTCCTGCCGAGGTCTGAGCGCCAAAGTCTTAAAATATTGTATTAATAAATTCTTGTAATTGTCTCTTCTTTCCGTGTGAGTTTTTTAGATATAAATAGTTATATTCAAATTATATACAGGAGAATTTCTAGCAATATTGTTAGCATTACAATGGATAGAGGAAGTGAGATCATTAAGATCAATTATATGTCCAGATTCAAACTCAGCGTTAATCAGTACACAAAATAATTTTTCTGAAAGTATATTAGACATCTTACTTGAAATACAACAACTTTCATATCAAGTTCAAATGGTGGGTATAACTGTTTATAACTAATTTATTTCGGTGCCAGCACATATAGGGATTAATGGAAATTAAATTGCAGATAAGATTGCTGTGGAATCAAAAAATAGAACCATTGCAATGATGATTAACTTAAGTAAGACAGAAATTAAAAGTATAATTAAACAAAGGCTGAAGGAAATGTGGCAAAAGCAATGGGAATAAGAAAGGAGATGAAGATGGTTTTATAGGATTCAACGGAATGTCGGAGAAATGAGGATAGCAGAAAGAAGCAGAAGAGAAGAAACAGTTATTTCAAGACTTAGATTTGGACACACAGGATTAAATAAAACACTATTCAAAATAGGGAAACATATGTTGGGCAAATGTGAATATTGTGGACAAGACGAAACAGTAGAACATCTGATGTATTGTAAGAAGTATGAAGAAAAAAGAAGGAATTTGGTTAGAGACATTAATAAGGAGAAAGTTAAATTTAACGTGGTAGATATTCTGCAGAAAAATCTAAAAAATAAATGTTATCAATCCATCCTTCCATTTTCTGATCCGCTTGATCCCTCATGGGGTCGCGGGGTGCTGGTGCCTATCTCCAGCGTACACTGGGCGAGAGGCGGGGTACACCCTGGACAGGTCGCTAGTCTGTCGCAGACAAACAACCATTCACACACACTCACACCTAAGGACAATTTAGAGAGACCAATTAACCTAATAGTCATGTTTTTGGACTGTGGGAGGAAACCGGAGTGCCCAGAGAGAACCCACGCATGCACAGGGAGAACATGCAAACTCCATGCAGAAAGACCCAGGGCTGACTTGAACCCAGGACCTTCTTGTGACCTTCTGACCTTCAGTCAGTGCGGGGGATCGAACCGGCAACCCGCCAATTGCAAGACGAACTCCCTAACCTCTGTGCCACGTCGCCTTAAAATAAACATCTTAAAACTGTTCCTGCTTCCGTCTGTGTCTGCATGTGGCCCAAACACTCAAAAACCATGACATATATAAATTAGTGCTGTCAGTTAAACGCATTATTAACGGTGTTAACGCAAACCCATTTTAACGCCGTCAATTTTTTTGTCGCCGTTAATCGCGCGTCGCGTCAAAACACACACACCGTTCCCTAATGTTTTTTCCCCCTCCACGCTCTCCGGACTGTGTTTCTTTTGCCCTCTGCGCTTTCCGTAGTTTCAAGAGTGCTAGAAAACTGTAGCAAAACACACCCGCCCCGAAGGGTTTCTTTTACCCTCGGACACATGCGACTTTGGGCTTCTTTTTTCTAAAAGCGCTTCTAAATTTCATGAGTCACGGGTTGCGTTTTTTTTGGGCAGGTTTCTGAAAGTGAAATCGCTTATTTGGGCTTTAAAATAAGTGACGAAATAGGGGTTATTAAGAGGCCTGCCTGCACTACATTTGAGTGTATCCAGCTGAAATATCCCTCCGCCATAGGAGCCGACGATAGTAAAGGCAGACTCTGCACGTATTTTCTGCAGTTTACGGTGCAATAACCGGTGATAACTGCTGAAAGTAGATTACATGGTGGAGATCACCATTTTAAGCAGACATTGGTTTTGAAGATGAGCTTTTAACACGCTGATAACATTGCAGAAACCCCAACCCATAAACCGTACTTTAATGCTTATTAATTTGTTGTCTCTGACAAACTAAGGCTGAATTACGGTGCCAAACGAAGGACCTGGAGTTACTAAACAGTCTCTTTCAGGGTACTAAGCTCCTGCCCAGTTGCAAGCAAAGTGTAAGACTGGAATGACCTGGAAATTTAAAACCTTTTTCCAGGCTTAAACTCTATGAATATGGATAGAAACAGCAAGCAAAAATATTCAAAGAAATTATTGTTTTTGAAAGCTCAGGATTAGATGTGTGTGTGAGAGAGAGAGAGTGAAGAAATGAACAAAACTTGTGACTTTATTGAAATGTACAATTTTTATTAATTTATATGTTTATGCATAATACCATGTCTAGCTTTGTTTAAGAGGCAAAGAAAATATATCGGCATGAAAACAGGTATTCATTTACACATTTGTTTACACACTGTGTAAACATCAGGGCGTCATGATTCCAGAGTTTAAGATTTGGCACCAGGATATTTTCATTCCAATTCTGAAAAGTGCTTGAAAAATAACAAAATAAAAATATTTTTTGTACAAGCATGTATTTTATTAGTGTCATTTATTGCAAAATTGCATATTAAAATGCCCAAACAGGCTATTACACTTTCAGAAATAAAAGGATAAAATATGCGATTAATTTGTGATTAATCTCGAGTTAACTATCGACATTATGCGATTAATTGCGATTAAAATGTTTTAATCGTTAGACAGCACTAATATATATATATATATATATATATATATATATATATATATATATATATATATAATGTTTTTTTGGTTGGTGTTCCACATTATTAATTATTATTATTATTATTATTATTAATTATTATTTTAATTAGACTCTCCATGTAACGTTCTATGAGGAATCCTATAAGAGCCAGACACGGAGCTGATGCCAAAGATTTATTAAAGTAAAAGATGGGCAGTCCAGGTGAAAACAAAAAGGTACAGAGCTGGCATCCAAGTGATCAGGAAAATCTTGGGCAGACTCAAATAACAAAAACAGATCAAAACAGGTGACGGACAGGTAAACAGACTGATCATAAATGCTGGACTGTTCTTACCAATGACGGAGTGAGTGGAGGCAAAGCAAGACATCCCGGCAACAAACAGAAAACTAGGGCGGGTTTAAATAGGCGAATGGAAAAGGAAAACAGGGCGGATCTAATTAACCAAAACAGGTGAAAGCAATAGAAGGAACCTACAGACTAATAAAGAAAAACCCTAAGCAAATAAAACCAAGACTAGATGACAACAAGCAGACTAAGCACAAATCAAAACAACACAGCACAGAAATAAATCCTAAAACAGAAAAGTTGACTAACTGAAAATAACCTAAACAACAACAGAACATTACAGAGCCCCCCCCTCAAGGGCGGATTCTAGACGCCCTTAAACGTCTCTACAAAGAAAACTAAATAAAAGTCTGACCGGGCGGGTGGAGGGGGCTACAGGCAGGAGGGTCAGAAAAAAGAACAACCAAAACAAGAGTCCAAAACAGAACAAAATTAAACAAGAGCAACCCAAACTGGGCGCCAGACAAACAACAAGAGTCCGGTGGGCGTCCCGGATGACGGCCCCAGCGTGGCAGGTTCTCCGGCGGTCGCCCGGGCGACGACCCCAGCGTGACAGACGTTCCGGCGGGCGTCCAGGAGGACGGCCCCGGCGTGACAGACGTTCCGGCGGGCGTCCAGGAGGACGGCCCCGGCGTGACAGACGTTCCGGCGGGCGTCCAGGAGGACGGCCCCGGCGTGACAGACGTTCCGGCGGGCGTCCAGGAGGACGGCCCCGGCGTGACAGACGTTCCGGCGGACGTCCCCGGCGTGAGAGGTTCTCCGGCGGTTGTCCCGGCGGACGACCCAGACGTGACAGGTTCTCCGGCGGACGGCCCCGGCGTGACAGGCTCTCCGGCGGACGGCCCCGGCGTGACAGGCTCTCCGGCGGACGGCCCCGGCGTGACAGGCTCTCCGGCGGACGGCCCCGGCGTGACAGGCTCTCCGGCGGACGGCCCCGGCGTGACAGGCTCTCCGGCGGACGGCCCCGGCGTGACAGGCTCTCCGGCGGACGGCCCCGGCGTGACAGGCTCTCCGGCGGACGGCCCCGGCGTGACAGGCTCTCCGGCGGACGGCCCCGGCGTGACAGGCTCTCCGGCGGACGGCCCCGGCGTGACAGGCTCTCCGGCGAACGTCCAGGAGGCCGTCGGCGGATCAAGGTGACAGACGGCCGTCGACGGACCAGAAACCTCGGAGGTCTTCGGCGGACCAGAAACCTCGGAGGCCGTCGGCGGGGTCTGGAGAGGAAGAAAACAGAACCTGGCGCCGGACTACAGGCTGAGGAAGGCGCCGGACTACAGACTACGGGCGGCGGCGCCTGGTTAGTGGCTACAGGCGGCGGCGCCTGGTTAACGGCTACAGGCGGCGGCGCCTGGTCACTGGTTCCCAGTGCGGGAGCCTGGCTACAGGCGACTGAAAAAGGAGCCTGGCTACAGGCGACTGACGAAGGAGCCTGGCTACAGGCGACTGACGAAGGAGCCTGGTTACAGGCGACTGACAAAGGAGCCTGGTTACAGGCGACGGAGGAAGGAGCCTGACTACAGGCGACGGAGGAAAGAGTCTGACTACAGGCGACGGAGGAAAGAGTCTGACTACAGGCGACTGACGAAGGAGCCTGACTACAGGCGACTGACGAAGGAGCCTGACTGCAGGCGACTAACGAAGGAGCCTGACTACAGGCGACTGACGAAGGAGCCTGGTTACAGGCGACTGACGAAGGAGCCTGGTTACAGGCGACTGACGAAGGAGCCTGGCTACAGGCGACGGACGAAGGAGCCTGATTACAGGCGACGGACGAAGGAGCCTGGCTACAGGCGACGGACGAAGGAGCCTGGCTACAGGCGACGGACGAAGGAGCCTGACTACAGGCGACGGACGAAGGAGCCTGACTACAGGCGACCGAAGGGGAAGCCTGGCTACAGGCGACCGAAGGGGAAGCCTGGCTACAGGCGACCGAAGGGGAAGCCTGGCTACAGGCAACTAACGAAGGAGCCTGACTACAGGCGACTAACGAAGGAGCCTGACTACAGGCGACCGAAGGGGAAGCCTGGCTACAGGCGACCGAAGGGGAAGCCTGGCTACAGGCGACCGAAGGGGAAGCCTGGCTACAGGCGACTGAGGGGGATGCCTGGCTATAGGCGACTGAAAAAGGAGCCTGGCTACAGGCGACTAACAAAGGAGCCTGACTACAGGCGATGGAGGAAAGAGCCTGGCTACAGGCGACCGACGAAGGAGCCTGACTACAGGCGACTGAAGGGGAAGCCTGGCTACAGGCGACTGAAGGGGAAGCCTGGCTACAGGCGACTGAAGGGGAAGCCTGGCTACAGGCGACTGAAGGGGAAGCCTGGCTACAGGCGACTGAAGGGGAAGCCTGGCTACAGGCGACTGAAGGGGAAGCCTGGCTACAGGCGACTGAAGGGGAAGCCTGGCTACAGGCGGCTGAAGGGGAAGCCTGGCTACAGGCGAATGAAGGGGAAGCCTGGCTACAGGCGACTGAAGGGGAAGCCTGGCTACAGGCGACTGAAGGGGGAGCCTGGCTACAGGCTGCTAAAGTGGGAGCCTGGCTACAGGCTGTTAAGGTGGGAGCCTGGCTACAGGCTGCTAAGGTGGGGGCCTGGCTACAGGCTGCTAAGGTGGGAGCCTGGCTACAGGCTGCTAAGGTGGGGGCCTGGCTACAGGCTGCTAAGGTGGGAGCCTGGCTACAGGCTGCTAAGGTGGGGGCCTGGCTACAGGCTGCTAAGGTGGGAGCCTGGCTACAGGCTGCTAAGGTGAGAGCCTGGCTACAGGCTACAGAGGCCACAGGGCTACAGGCTACAGAGGCCACAGGGCTACAGACTACAGAAGACCCCGGGCTGCAGGCTTCAGGAGACCCCGGGCTGCAGGCTTCAGGAGACCCCGGGTTACAGGTTTCAGGAGACCCCGGGTTACAGGTTTCAGGAGGCCCCGGGCTACAGGCTTCAGGCACCAAAGTCAGACCCTTAGCCACCAGGAGTCTCAGAATCAACTCCTGGAGGGTCTCAGAAAGAGACGTCCAATAAAGTCTCTCCCAGAGCTGGCTGTCCATGAGGGCTATCTGCGGTCTGGACTTGTAAACAACACCATGAGGCTTTAGGTCTCCAGGGGGTCCCGGTTGTTGAATCCCCTTCTGAGGTCCTGGGTGCCCGAAGAGCGAAGGATCCCCCTGGGTTCCAACGTCGCAGGTCCGCGACGGACCCCTCTGGATTCCAACGTCGCACGTCAGCGACGGACCCCTCTGGGTTCCCACGTCGGACGTCAGCGACGGACCCCTCTGGGTTCCCACGTCGGACGTCAGCGACGGACCCCTCTGGGTTCCCACGTCGGACGTCAGCGACGGACCCCCCTGGGTTCCCACGTCGGACGTCAGCGACGGACCCCCCTGGGTTCCCACGTCGGACGTCAGCGACGGACCCCCCTGGGTTCCCACGTCGGAAGTCAGCGACGGACCCCTCTGGGTTCCCACGTCGGACGTCGGCGACGGACCCCTCTGGGTTCCCACGTCGGACGTTAGCGACGGACTCTCCTGGGTGCTTACGTCGCATGCCAGAAGAATCAGGTCCTCCTGGACCCCCTCATAGGGCTTGACAGGAGCCGAGGCGTCGGTCAGACTCACGGTGACAGACCCAGAAGCCGAGGCGTCGGCCGGTCCCTCGGTGACAGACCCAGAAGCCGAGGAGTCGGCCGGTTCCTCGGTGACAGACCCAGAAGTCGAGGCGTCGGCCGGTCCCTCGGTGACAGACCCAGAAGCCGAGGCGTCAGCCGGTCCCTCTGTGACAGACCCAGAAGCCGAGGCGTCGGCCGGTCCCTCGGTGACAGACCCAGGTCGGCAGTAGAATGTTTTGAGGGCTGATCTATAATGCCCCTCCACCACCTTTAATCTCTGCTCCAGCTCTTCCGAATAATGGGTGAAGAGAGCCTCCCTTAGGCGTTTAATGAGGGGAGCAAATGTCCTTATCTTGTCCTCCAGGGCTTTGTAATCAGCTTCTTCAGCGCCACTAGGAGGAGCTGTGGGCGGATTCGGACAGGGAAGTGGAGGGCCCCGATCCACTGAACAGGAAGCGGCAGAGGACGCCGACGGGGCAGCCGGCAAAGGCTGAGAAGCAACGGCCGATCGCTGCTCCGAACGGCTGGAGGACTGATTAACAGGCCGCCGTTTTCTCCTCCGGTGGCGGGATGGCGGACTTGGCGGGGACTCCGATCTCTCCTGACGAGACGGGACCGCCGACGCCCGCGGCGATTCATGCGCCTCATCGTCAAGAGATGGGAACGGGATCGATTCCAGAAACAGGTCCGGACGGAGCTTCCGGATTACCTCCGTGTCGACCTCCAGGAAGACGTCCGGATCTGGAAGACACCGCGGTGAAGATGATCGAACGGAGAGCTCCGGTGAGTGACTTATGAGGCTGGGGTGGGAGGGTGTAGAGTCTGTCTGGGATAGCATAGCTCCTCCAGAACGGAAAAAACGTGTCGGCTTAGGATTCATTTGACTGGCCGGGATGTAATGTAACGTTCTATGAGGAATCCTATAAGAGCCAGACACGGAGCTGATGCCAAAGATTTATTAAAGTAAAAGATGGGCAGTCCAGGTGAAAACAAAAAGGTACAGAGCTGGCATCCAAGTGATCAGGAAAATCTTGGGCAGACTCAAATAACAAAAACAGATCAAAACAGGTGACGGACAGGTAAACAGACTGATCATAAATGCTGGACTGTTCTTACCAATGACGGAGTGAGTGGAGGCAAAGCAAGACATCCCGGCAACAAACAGAAAACTAGGGCGGGTTTAAATAGGCGAATGGAAAAGGAAAACAGGGCGGATCTAATTAACCAAAACAGGTGAAAGCAATAGAAGGAACCTACAGACTAATAAAGAAAAACCCTAAGCAAATAAAACCAAGACTAGATGACAACAAGCAGACTAAGCACAAATCAAAACAACACAGCACAGAAATAAATCCTAAAACAGAAAAGTTGACTAACTGAAAATAACCTAAACAACAACAGAACATTACACTCCATGTTCATAATTAAAACCATAATTGCACAACATCATGTTTGTTGATGGAGTGTGATTTAATTTGGCCTTTGTCTAATCTGTCAGATTAATATTAGTCAGATTACATGTCGGATGAGCAGCATTAACACTGTTTTGTTTGTTTCCTAGTCCCTGCATCTGAATAAACATCTCCACAACATGATGCTTTCATTACCAGTGCAGACTTGAAATTTTTTATATATATATATATATATATATATATATATATATATATATATATATATTATGAATGATTTTTGGTTGGTGTTTTAACTTATTTATTATGATTTTAACTAGACTGTTCATAATTAATTCCATATTTGCACAAGACCATGTTTGTTGAGAGAGTGTGATTTAATTTGGCTTTTGCCTAATCTGTCAAATTAATGTCAGTCAGGTTACATGTTGGAAGATGCTGTCATTACCATGACCAACTGTGGAGATGATGTTCTTGGAGTTGCATTCCTCAACAACTTTTTCCCTGACTTGTTTGGAGAGTTACTTGGTCTTCATGGTTTGGTATCTCTTGCTTACCCCTCATTCATATAGACTCAATCATCCTTGCATTATCCGTTCCTTCACAAATAGAAGCCATTCTAATCAATAGGGTATTTTCCACCGGCTCTGTGGCGCTATGGCATGACAATGATCCCTCTTCCATTGTCCGTCAGAAATACAGATCGAGTCCATGCAGGAACAGACCCTACATCGATCCAGTTTGGATTGCTAATACAGCACATTTTGCAATGAAACGACTAAGTGGGCAAACAATGGTAGGCAGTGTGAAGCTGGCCTTAGTGGTGTTGCAGCGTCTGGGGCATTTCAGAAAAAGTCATACTAACAGATAATGAGAAACTTAGACTCCATTTCATTAATCACGTGACTTTTGAAGATAAATTTTGAAGGCCTTTATGTATATAACCTTTCAAAATATATACATATATTATTTTGAAGGGCTATATATACATACATTATATATAATGTATATATATACACACACATACATATATATATACACACACATACATATATATATATACACACATACATATACATACATCCTCTCTGAGGTAACGTCTTGCGCAAACATACGGCTGATAAAAAACAGGCTGTGCATGCCGCCTGCCAGGGTGAAAGAGGTGGTGCATCACAAGGCTTGATCCTGAGATGTCTGTGCTTTGGCATAGAGTACCATGGCACTGCATGGACTTCAACAATGACACTTTTGATGGAGAAGTCTTACGTTCTTGATCATTCTTCCAGTTTTGAAATATCTCTCTTACTCTGCTGCCTTCACCCCAGAACAAAGAAGGCAAAAGGAATTTTGTTTGTGGAGTCTAAAGCATAAAACAGTATAAAGTGTTAAATGCACAAATTCCAAAACCAACATTCTTCAAAAAATTGCCCTAAATATTTTAACAACAAAAAGAACCAGGATTGTTTTGTTGTTCTCAAGGTTGTGAGCGTGACAAAATTACCACCCCTTTTGCTGAAATAATGGGGAAGCAGAATGGTAGGCTTAGGTTAAACTTTGCGGTACTATTTATCCTCACTGATCCAATCAGGGGTTGACAGTCTTATGAATGTCTGTGCACACTTGACATGAAAATATATACTTGCATGCATCCTTGGTGACTATATGAAATCAATTATTATTAAACTATTCCACATTCATGGCCTGTTTAACTGATCTACATTTGTTTTGACATTAACATGTTTCACCATAGGTAACAATTATACATAGATTTTTCTTCCTGATATTTAATTAAGTTAAGGAATGTGATAACTTTTTATCACCATTACACATTATGTTTGGGACATGGAATATTGACAGGTACGGTGCCTGACTTTTACTACAACAGCACAAACAACAGGTTTTTATGATTTTTTTCGTCACTTTAGAAAGTGAAACTCATATATGCATCTCGCATAGTAGATTGAATTAGTTCAAACCTTTATTTGTTGTAATTTTGATAATGTTGGCTTAAAAATATTGGAAACCCCAATTTCGGAGTCTGTGAAAATTAGATTATGAAATAACAGCAACATAAAAAAGCTATTTTACTGGATAAATGTGTAAATATGTACACAGTCATGGGGAGGACTGGACCAATAACTTGGCAAATGTCCAGAAGATAGTCCTTGACACCCACCACAATTAGGAAAACACCAGAAATTTGCTAAAGGTGGTTGTTCAATAAGTACTTTATGCAAGCATTTTGCTACATACCTATATAATTCACCCAGCCTCTTCGTATATTTCAGTTTACTTCCAATTAGAATACAATAAAATAAAAAAGAAATAACTTCCTTATCCCACAGTGAATTTGAATGTGATACCGGCAAAAACAATTAGAAGAGAAAGAACGTACACGTGAATTTAAATTATATGAAAACGTTAAAACTTAAACTGAACAGCAGAAGAAAAAGAACATATCAGAAAGAAAAGAAGAGACAAAAAAAATCCGAACAAAAAAGACCACCTCATGGTTTATCAGTCCCCAGTCCATTCCAGTTGAATATTTCAACAAAAATAACATTAAAACTAAATGCAAGTTCCACTCTGGGTTTTCCAAACATCCAAAACATAGTATATATTTATAGAATAGAATAGAATAAAAATACCTTTATTGTTCAACAATGGGGAATTTCAGGCCTGACGGTGGCAAAAACACATAGACAGAAGACACCAGACTTACACACTAAAATAAACATGAATAAAAAGCTAATTTAAAGTTAAGCCATAAAGCAGACTTATCAGAAAGATAAAATATACTGCACAATTATTAATAGATCATATGGCATATCCAAGTAAACATTCAATGTTTAAGAAATAATAGAGGACAGACAGGAGCAAATTTACAAAATGATGTAAGAAAACTATAAAATATGCATGATTGTACAAACAATCACAGAAAATCTAAAATGTGCAAATGAACAACTGCATCTGATCAACAGTGAAAATGATTCTTGATTGGATCAAGAACTTGTGAATAACTAGCATGTTTGGAAACACTTATTGAGTTTGTTAGGTGTAGCAGAGGTTATAAAATCTAGATGGTTGTGGTAGAAAAAATAAATAATAACTGATTTCCCAGACTTGAATAAGGAAACGGTAAAGTGGTCAAGTTCCAGCACTTTGAGAAACAGAGCAGAGATTATATACATGAAAGTAATCGCACCCAATGGTCCAGCTGCAGTCTCGTCTGCCCTGTTTCTGTGTGGCCCCCGCTCTCACCTCTTACAATACTTGACAGCAGCTTTGCCATGAGACAAAACAAAGACAGTCATATCCTAGACATTCATTATCCCTCACAGTAAATGTGCAAACATTGGCCTTGTAATGCTTGCAGAGCTGATATGCAATTATCGTGTCTTCAGTGCTCACATGTCTAAAGTGGCGTCAGGTATAGTGACTTTAGGAGACAAGCCATAATAATACAATAACAATGGTCTTTGAGCATTTACGATGAAGCAATCTGTCACTGAAAGAGCTCTCCACCTCTGCAACAGCTCCATGCATTTAGTGGGAGACATTGTCCATCAGTCAATTTATTTTTATTACAGTCCTTCTTTCTCCCAGCAACTGTACTGGGTCCAGGGGGCATCACAGGATAGAGCCGGCCCTCCTAATGAGTTTATCCATCTGCTTCCTCTTAGCTACAAATAAGCTGCTGTTCCAATATGCCACACTATAGAAGTTGGCTGATGCTACCACAGCATCATAGAAGGTCTTTAGGAGTGCCTTGTGCACTCCAAAAGACCTCAGTCTCCTCAGGAGGTAGAGTCTGCTCAGATCCTTCCTTTAGAGAGCATTGGGATTGTGACTCCACTCTAGTTTGTTGTTGAGTTGAGCACTCAGTTCAACTCAAATACAAACAGATAGTGGACTTATAAGGGTCCATTATCTCAACATCAGGTCCCTGGATATTAACTAGTATCAATATAGAATTGGTTTAATAGAATTGGAGGTTCAACCTTTATACCTTATTCTATCAAAATGAAACATGAAATAGAGGAAACATTCAACCAAGATTAAATTCAAAGAAATCATTCTGATTTAAATTACATTATGATATTTTAATTTACTGTAAAGTTATAATGAAATCACCTGTGACTGGACAAAAGAGATTAGGTGTGAGGGTACGGTCATGCCAAAGATCTCAAGAGATGTCCATGCCAGAACAGGAAAACATAAATAACTATTATGTTAGTGTTCAGATTTATACAGATGCCTAAAAAAATAAGATGGAAAGAAGGAACAGTCATTATTCTACCAGAATTGTAAGTAGCTCAAGGAAAACAAATCTCTTCTTTTAAGTGTCCTGTCTGGCAATGTGGCAATAAGAATTTTTGTCTGAACTGTTTAAAAGCAGTTCTAAAATTTTAGCTTCATCTAAACCTTCTACCTGTATGTTAGACCCAATCCCAACCAAGTTGTTTAAGGAGGTATTCCCTCTGATCAGTGGTCCTATTTAGACATGATTAATCTATCCTTGGTAAATGGATATGTACCACAGGCTTTTAAAGTAGCTGTTATTAAACCTTTACTTAAGAAACCATCTCTTGATCAAGATGAGTTAGCAAATTACAGACCTATATCTAATCTTCTTTTCTTATCTAAAATTCTTGAGAAAGTAGTTGCTAATCAACTATGTGAACATTTACAAAGTAATGACCTACTTGAGGAGTTTCAGTCAGGCTTCAGAGCTCATCATAGCACTGAAACAGCTCTGGTGAAGGTCACTAATGATATTCTCATGGCCTCAGATAATGGACTTGTGTCTATACTTGTCCTGTTAGATCTCAGTGCTGCATTTGATACAGTTGATCACAATATTCTCCTACAAAGATTTGAGCATACTGTAGGGATTAAGGGAAAAGCATTAGGCTGGTTTAAATCTTATCTGTCGGACAGATTCCAGTTTGTTCATGTTAATAATAAATCTTCCTCAAACTCTAGGGTCACTTGTGGAGTACCACAGGGTTCAGTCCTTGGACCAATTCTATTTACTATATATATGCTTCCGATTGGCAAAATTATCAGACAGCATGGGATTAATTTCCACTGTTATGCTGATGACACTCAGCTATATTTATCCATAAATCCTGATGAATCCAATCAGTTACTTCGACTGCAGTCATGTCTTGATGACATCAAAAGCTGGATGACTTTAAATTTCCTGCATTTAAATTCTGACGAGACAGAAGTTGTAATCTTTGGGCCAGAGTCTTCAAAAAATAAAGTTCTTAATCAATCACTTAATCTGGATGGCATTAACTTGGCCTCTGGTAATAAAGTTAAAAATCTTGGTGTTGTTTTCGACCAAGACATGTCATTTAAATCCCATATTAAACAGATTTCCATAGTTTCTTTTTTCACCTCCGGAATATCGCCAAAATTAGAAACATTCTGTCCAGGAGTGATGCTGAAAAACTAGTCCATGCATTTGTTACTTCAAGGCTGGACTATTGTAATTCTTTACTATCAGGAAGTCCACAAAATGCAGTTCGAAGTCTTCAGCTGATTCAAAATGCTGCGGCAAGAGTTCTGATGAAAATCAACAAGAGGGATCATATTTCTCCAATTTTAGCTTCCCTTCATTGGCTTCCTGTTAAATCAAGAATAGAATTTAAAATTCTCCTTCTAACGTATAAAGCCCTTAATAATCAAGCTCCATCATATATCAGAGCTCTGATTACCCCGTATATTCCTAACAGAGCACTTCGCTCTCAGACTGCAGGTCTGCTGGTGGTTCCTAGAGTCTCTAAAAGTAGAATGGGAGAGAGATCCTTTAGCTATCAGGCTCCTCTCCTGTGGAACCAACTCCCAGTTTTGGTCCGTGAGGCAGACACCCTATCTATTTTTAAGACTAATGTTAAAACTTTCCTTTTTGACAAAGCTTATAGTTAGAGTGGCTCATACCCTGAGCTATCTCTAAAGTTGTGCTGTGATAGGCCTAGGCTGCTGGAGGACATCAGGGTCTAATTTTCTCACTCTACTGATTTCTACTGTTCTCCAGTTTTGCATTGTATTACATTGAAATGACTGTCGTCATTTCAGCTTTTAACTTTTTGCTCTCTCTCTTTTTCTTCATAGTAGGTACACCTGGTCTGGCGTTCTGTTAACTGTGACATCATCCAGAGAAGACGGCTCACCCGCTACTACCATCTAATGTAGAACAGATTACTAGATCAATGTGTGCTTCTGTGCTTTTTTGTCTCTCTTGTTGTGTCTCTGCTCTGTCTTCCGTAACCCCAGTCGGTCGAGGCAGATGACCGTTCATACTGAGCCCGGTTCTGCCGGAGGTTTTCCTTCCCGTTAATGGGGAGTTTTTCTTCCCACTGTCGCTTCATGCTTGCTCAGTATGAGGGATTGCACCAAAGCCATGTACAATGCAGATGACTCTTCCTGTGGCTCTACGCTTCCCCAGGAGTGAATGCTGCTTGTCGGGACTTTGATGCAATCAACTGGTTTCCTTATATAGGACATTTTTGACCAATCTGTATAATCTGACCCAATCTGTATAATAAGATTGAACTTGACTTTGTAAAGTGCCTTGAGATGACATGTTTCATGATTTGGCGCTATATAAATAAAATTGAATTGAATTGAATTGAACGTGCAACAGCGACTCGAGGTACGCTGATCGGCCGCATATGAAGGATGTTTTCTTCAAGACTGCCAAGGAGAAATGTGTGCGCTGGGTTCACCGGTGCGGTCAGCCTACACAACAGTTCAACCCGGAAAAAGTTACCAAATTCACGTACATATGTAGCAAGCATTTTGTCGGAGGAAAGGGCCCAACCGAAGAACATCCTGACCCAATTCCAGCGACATCAAGTAGTGAACAGGTAAGAGTATTTTGGTGGCCGACATATTAATAACGAAGCGCCTGCTACCATGATAGCATATGGGCTATCATGGTAGCAGGCGCTAACATGATAGCCTACTCAAAAACATTTCAAATAAGACAAACATTAAACACCGATTCCTGGACGGTGATTACAAACAAAACAAAAAAAACGGCCTACGACGCCATGACCGCCGCGCAGGAAAAAAAACCCAAAGCTTACCGTTCGATCAACTCGGCCCATTTTCCGGTCTTTTTAAGCCCTCGACACTCAAGCCATCGTTTGAGCTGAAGGTTAGTGTGTTCTTCGACAGTGCGACCAGTAATCCGTGCGCCTGGGACATCGTCTTGGGAAAGTTTAACGGCTGTAAAGTCGGTCATATTGCTGTTTCTGTTGCGCGTGTAATAGCTGGTTGCTACAGACGTTCTCTACCTGTATGCCCTACCAAAGCGGCAAAAGGGGCGTTGCTCTTGAGACGGTGACGTCACGTGCGCGGTACGCTATTGTATTTATTCATTTTTTAAAATTAATAATCAATACTTGCCGTCAAGAATCGATGCAGTAGATCGCGAAAATTAGAATCGCGATGCATCGTCATGACGATTATTTTGCACACCCCTAATATTAATCTAATATACACACAAATTATACACACATAAATCTCTCTGTCTTTCTTCCAACACCGATCTACAGACAACAGCACTTATCTACATAGGAGCAAAACTATATACAGACAAGTGAGAGCAAAGTTGCTCATAACAGCATTTAAAAAGGATATAATACAAACCGCAATCTGGGGAAAAAAAATCAACAAAAAAACTAATAACGCATCTCAGAATCAAATATATTACAAAATCATAGCAAAACCAAAAATACTGCATAATATTTTCCCCCCCCCCCCCCCCATAAATGATGTCTATCCAATAATTTAGGACCATTTTGTTTGTTTTTGGTTTGTAATGTACTTCTCTCTGCTTCCATCCCTGCTACCCATTAGCACATATTGTGTTTATGCCGGAAAAACTGTGACTGTAAAGCATGAGGATTATCTATCATAAAATTTTCCTTATGGAAGGTAATTCCCCAGGATCTGGTTCCTAGTGTCCTTTTATTTGCGACCCCATAAGTGGAGTAAATGTCGGGCTTCCTGGGACGGAGCTCCGGAAGTTTGCTTACTTTCAATACAAAATCGAAATTATTTATCAAGTTAGACAATCATTTAATTCAATCAATTGGTCCCATGTAGCCCCTAAAGGGGTGACGTTTTCAGTCAGTTGATTTATCTGGAAATCGGGTGAGAATTCACCGGAATCAGTGTCTGAAAACATAAAGTACATTTTTCTGAATTGACTTGTATTCTGTCTGAGTGCAGCTTGGTCTGACCTAAGGTGGCCGCTCTGTCGGCACGCCTCCCACCCAATAACGCGGCGTCTAGTATACATGTCTGTGGTTTCAGATTTATGCAGCTCATTGCAAAACGTGATTCAAACCCAATCTGCACAAAATAAGGAATTAAGTAAAGTAAATACACAGTCTTCAGATACTTCACATGTGAAGCAAGTTTGCTAAATAGCAAGCGATGCAGTTATCACCTACCACAACAACAATATTTAGGCAGCAAGCTAACTAACTTGCTAACTAATAAAATTAACATCCCGCTAGCGACTTAGCTACTCAGCAACAGACCACAATCATACAAAATTCGAAAAAACGGCAGTACAAACAATGACTAACACAGTGAAAGTATGAACATGCACACAGAGAGAGAGAGAGAGTAACCATTCCAATGTTACTTACAATCGCATCAGCAGAAACGCGCAGCAGGACCGAGCACTATTTGTGGCAGTGGCAGGTCATTCTGGCAGTTCCGGTGGCAAGTCGTGTTGCCACGGCGTATTACTGGCAGATGCCACTAGGCTGACAGTCTCCACTGGCATCTGCCACAACAGAGACAGGCTGCCAGTACAGGGTGCCAGTCTCTATTGGCAGCTGTCACAAGGCTGACAGGCTGCCAGAGCGCGCCTTACACCGTTTCGGGGGCTGTCAGCGCCGGTTTTCGGCAAAATAGTTTAGTTAACGTGACTCTACCTGGATTTTTGTTTTGAAATTATGATTTCATTATTTAATAAACTGTGTCAAACCTTTCATAAAGTCATATTTATTTGATGGAACGATGTAATTCATCTGAAAATTAGTGGCCATTGACAGGTGCCAGTACAGGGTGCCAGTCTCTATTGGCAGCTATCACAAGCCTGACAGGATGCCAGAGCGAGGCTTACACCATTTCGGGGGCTGTCAGCGCCGGTTTTCGGCAAAAACGTTTAGTTAACGTGACGCTACCTGGATTTTTGTTTTGAAATTATGATCAAATGTGGCTCCTATCTTTCCACAGAGTTAAAGGCAGCGCCCTATGGAAACTGCGTCAGGTGGGGTCCTTGGCAACAAGGCCTCAGTCAAATCGTTCCCCCTAAATGCTTGTGATGCATGTGATGGACGGTTGTACTGGAACTGTAATTTCCCTCTAGGGATTGTTTAAGTATTTCTGATCATGTTTCTGATACCATAGAAAATGATAAAGAAAAAAACCAGAAAATCCATGTTAACAGGTTGTATCACTAACATCATAATCATCATCATCAGAAATATCATCATTATCGTCACTTAGATCAGAAATATCATCACTCGGATAAAAAATATCAAAATGTTGGGCATGTTTCTCGGGGAAAACACCAGTATCTGCTTCAGCTTGACCAGTAAAGAAGCTAACTGATACTGCAGAGGTTAACAGACGTTTCACCAAAGGGATTAAGCAGCTTGACGAAATGACCAGCAGGGCAATGACCACTAAAACTGGAGTGAAGATATGAACCAAGATCGACTGCCATCCACTCCCCGTAAGCCACCCCCATCTGTCATAATCAGCTGGGGGGGAATCATCTTTAAACATGGTATTAAATAGGCTTAGACAACTTTATTGTAAGTTTGTATGTACAGAGTGCATACAGAACGAAATTTCGTCAGTATAATGGGACTGCAGGTGGAATAAGACAACATTACAATATAAGCTTTGATCAAATCTAACAATGCAGAAGAAAAACAGTGTGCAAGAACAGTGTGCAGAAGAATGTTCAGTTTATGTGCAAAAATAATGGCGCAAAAAGGCATTTGTATGGAAAAGTGTGGTGCAGTGCAAATATGTGCAAAAATTCAGTAAACGTTGGGTTGTGTACAATTTAGATGGATAATAAAGGCTCAGCAACGTTGGTAATGCCAAATAAGGATTCAATTCAATTAAATTTTATTTGATGGAACAATGTAATTCGTATGAAAATTAGTGGCCATTGACAGGTGCCAGTACAGGGTGAAAGTTTGGCTAAGAGAGAGAGAGGAAGGGGGGGTAATTTCGATTGCTTTATGAATGTAACAACAAGGTTATATGGCCTGCATGCTTGGCTCGAGACAGCCTCCAACCTGTCCTGGTCGGGAGGGTGGAGAAATCAGCTGCTGCTGCTGCCTCTAGTCTTGTAACGCATGCCTGCAAATCTTCATCATCCACCAAAGTTCTACTGTAACATTACCATGGCTGTTCGTCTCGTCATTTACTCTTGACCTTCTCTGTTGATTGTTCGGGCCTAAATATGACTAAATGCCTTCTTAACGTTTATGCTGCTACACGTTCTCATTAATTTCTTGGTTAGTTAGCAGGTGCTCTCTCAGGTAAATATCTAGATCCAGTAGGTTAGATTATTGCTTTTGCGCCATCTAGTGTCTGAACTCGGGAGTGGGTATTAGTTTACTTTAACCGCTTTCGAGAAGAAAACGTATTAATACGTATTAATAGTCTGTACAATAAGGACACAAGACATGTATTTATATTAGGGCTGTCAAACGATATTTTTTTTTAAATTTCGATTAATTGCATAATGTTGATAGTTAATTCAAGATTAATTGCAAATTAATTATATATTTTATCCTTTTAAATCTGAACGCGTAATAGCCTGTTTGGGCATTTTAATATGCAATTTTGGAATAAATTACACTAGTAAAATACATGCTTGTACAAAAAATATTTTTATTTTGTTATTTTTCAAGCACTTTCATCCTAGTGCCAAATGTTAAACTCCGGGCTATGGCTAAATGACTAATAATGACGCCCTGCTGTTTACACAATGTGTAAATAAATTAGTAAATAAATTCCTGTTTTCATGCCGATATATTTTTTGCCTACGTATACATGTCTGTGGTATCAACAGTAAATGGTTGCCAGATATGCGGTAACTCTGACCATATTTTAAAGTTTCATCAAAATACACTAAGCATAGTAATTGGTTTGTTATGCCTGATAACCCAAGGCAGGTAAGTGGTTTTAACAGCCAAACCATATATTTACAGGTTTTAGTGGCCAAGAACAACTACAAGCAACTTAGCCAGTAATAGTTAACTAAGTCAAACAATTTATTTTCTTCAGAAAAAGGAAGTTACCAGATGATTTTACTCCATGTTGATTGAGTAAGATATTATTGCTCAGCTTAAAATATTACCAATACATTAATCCTTATAAATGTTGTTTTTCTTTTACGTATTTGACAGAAGATACTTTTTGATACATCCTCCTACGATTTTTCATAACTTGCCCTAATCCTGATCTGGCAACCCAGCCGGTCCCCCTGCGCTATGAAGGTATGGGATCGTAACAGCGTTGTTATCCTACTGTCGGCCAAGTAAACGGGAATCATTCTCCTTTCGATACGGATACCTTGGTATGTATCTTTATGGTCTATTGTAACAGTTTGCCTTATGTTGTCATGTTATAATACGTGAGTTTTACGATGCAGTGTACAAAAGTCATCCAATGGCTGCCAGCACCGCCATAGGCAGACGCTAGTGTGTATTTCTTTTTTAAATAAATATATGATCTGGTATTGCTCTTTAATTGTATTTAAATGTTGTTGTTTAAAATGCAATGTATATTTATGTTTTTGCGTTTACGCTAGTGTTATAGATAGGATTATTGCATTTATTGTTTTCGGGGTTAATAGTGCTTTGGTATGCAAGCCGTGGCTTCGAACATTTAAATCAAGCGCCACTGCAAGACGGAAGGTTGGATTTGGGGATATTATGCCCAAGACATGTGAAAAGAACCGAGTCATTTGTGAAGGCAACGTTATGTATAGTTAGTATTTAGCCAAGCACAAAGTATGTATCTGCTCTTAAATTAAATTGCAAGATTTAGTGTATGTCAATTAGTGTTTATTCGACGCAATAACGCGTCTTTTAGTAGTAAAGCGTAGTGGTCCGACACATCAGTTATACATCATTAGGTCTGTCACATTTTTGTTAACTTTATTTTTTCTTTATGATATGCATAGGTTCTTTATGAGTTTGTCTGTCTCCTACTGACTTTGGAAAATGTACGGTAAGATGTGTTATATATCAAACGTATGGAATGGATTTGTGTAAGTAATTGGAATAATTAACATTAATGAACACTACAAACACTAATGTATTTATGAGTATTAATGTCCGATTTGTGCAACTTTGTTATTTCATCTTTTATTGTGAATTATCTTTTTTTTCACCATAGGTTCACGTCATACATTTTGTGATGTTGAATCATTTTTGAGCTGTGCTGCCTCTCAGTGCCCCTTCTGTGACCAAAAACAGCTTGGAAACTGTGCTCATCTTAAAAGAAAGCACCTGAGGGAAGCAATATATTTTTCTTCCAACAATAAAGGTATAATTGAAACTGAATGTTTATTAATATGTGAATTTCACAGTTGCCATTTGTGGTATGTAATGGATTTTACTCCTGTATGTGTTTTTGTAGAGAAATTTGTTGTCGCCTGCTTCTGCAATGATGGTAAAGGCTTGTTGCTGAGCTAACAAGCCTTTACCTGCAGCAGCAAGAGTAGCTTGGCTTGTGGTTGTGTTTTCGTCGTCGCTCGTAACAGAGCGACGACGAAGCATGTTGACGAGTACGTCATATGCTTCGTTGATCTGATTGGTTTATTTGGCCCGTCTATCACCAACATAGGCCAATCAGCTAACCAGTATTTTCGCCCCTTCCCAAAATTACTTCAACGGAAGGTTTCCAGATGGATATGCGGAGCAAATCTATCTGGCGGCGTCAGGTTACTGTCCAGGGCCCACTTACCCAGAACTCAGTCCCTCCAAAGTAGTGACCACACAAGCAACGTTGTATGGAATTACATATGTCAAGAAAAGTGAGCCTCTAGAAATCATACCAAGTTTATTGGATACATGTTTTTTTTTTCTTTCTTTGAGATTATGTTGTCATTGCAAAGATTTGTATATGTATGTATATAGGTATTCAGCTATGCTTAATATTGCCAGAACACTAACACAACATATATATTGTAGGTATATCGGTTGCTGAAAAAGAATGCCCAAGATGTGGTAATATTGTGAGATTCCAAGAATATCGTTCTGGTTTCCACAATTTCAACAACAATGTCCTGCTTACGCTGCCATCGTGTGAGCTTCTGCTGTCAGGGTTGGTGGTAAGGCAACTCCAGATATTCTGTTAGATTAGTAGATAAAAAATGTTTTTGAATGTGTTCAAACTTAAAGTGATTTGTGTAAATTTTCTTGGTTCACTTCCAGAACAAGACAACCAGTGGATGGATGCTGGAGATGTTAGCCCTCTTCAATGACAACCGCTACCATCATCAAACAGTTAGAAAAGCCTTTCATCATTTTTTGTCACTGACAGACTTCGACTTTGACTTCTCATGTTATCAGTGTGGACACCACCCATCTGTGATAATAGCTGATGCCAACTGGAAACAGGCCTTTGATATACCACGTAAGACATTTGGTTTGGAATCTGTAATTAATACATGAAAAATCTTTAAATGCACTGATGTGAAACATGCAAATATTTGACTAGATTAAGGACTTCTTGTTATCAAAGACAGGAACCCTATTGTGATATTTGTTTTGAATTTTTAGCATTAATTGTACCCTCACTTGTGTAGTTTTGATGTTTATTTGTTAGATTTCCATGTGTTATGAGTGACATCTTTGTTTGCAGTTGGGACCTGTCAAAGACCGGATCCAGATACCATATCTGACGAAGATCTTGAAATTGACATAGTTAAGGCATGGTCAGATTTAGACAAATCCGTTGTAGCAGAAGGCCTCATATCAGGTATGTTTTTTTTTTTTGTTGTGTATAATGTCACCATAGTGTAGTATCAGATTCATCACAGATTTTATTTGAACAAAGGTCATGCTTTAGAAAAAGTTAGATTAACCATTTTTACATTTAATTTACACATAAAATTTCCATTTGGGATCAATAAAGCATTTTATAATACATTTGAATAGAAATTTACTGGTACACATTTTACTTGAAGGAACAACTGTGGCTAACCCATACTCCACATCCACTCATCACTCAACTTTGGCACCCTGGATGGGGCACCACACTCGAGTGGGAAATATTCTTCCCAAAACAGAAGTGAAAAAGGTCGATTGCAGATTTGTTAAACAGACTCCAGGAACTGTTAAACTTTAAGGACATATACCCAAAGCTTTTTCTAAAGCTTCAAAAAGCTGGTGGTGAGTTTTTTTTATTGATGTTTGTTATTAATATAAAGAAAATTTTCTGATAACATATCTCTTTAATTTGTAGGTGGTGTTCTTCACTTCTCTTGTATGCATGGTGTTGTGTACTATGTTAACATACTGTTTTGGATGGAGTCTGCAAGAGATCACGGCGATGGGCTGTTGAGCTTCAAGTATCTGCCTACCTGCTACATTTCTGATATAGCAGGACAGGTTGCTCGCCACACCAACAACCGGACCAAACAGCGTTTTTTCCAACCACATGATCGAAGACTTTGTTGTCCAACACCAGAAAATGTAGAGAAAGCGGCCCAGAAGGAGTTAAACATTCAGTTGGAGTGGGTAAATAAGCTGAGGTCTCCATTGCCACAGCATACAAGCAACAGTGTTGATCGAATGACAGCACAACATCCAATCACAGGGACATGTGAAAGATACTCTCTGTACGATCGATTTCACCAAAAAAATCAGAAAAGACCAGAAGAGAAGCTGAGAGGTCTCAACATTTGCCCTGACCTTAGAAAAGAGGTCATCTCTGCTGTTGCAGAACAGTTCAATCGAGAGCTTGCTTCTGTTAGATACTCGCTGTGCCAAATGACAGAAACCCATTTTAAACAGACTTTGAGGGTCTTGATTCATCTGCATAATGACAAGATAAACAGCCACTTTAAAAAAGAAATGGAGGAGATGTGCAATGCCCAGCTGTCCGTTGGACTTCATGGGATGCTGGGACTTCTCCTCCTGGTAAGTTTGATTTGCAACAATATTTAACCTCAACATTTTTTTCCGTTTCTCATAGGCTCCTACTGCACAGTAAACTGTGGTCCCTGCTATTTTGCAGTACAACTTTAAACTTAATAAACAAAAGAAATAATAGGTTAAAACATCAAATTTATCTTTTGGGTTTTTTTCAGAGTGGATGAAAACCACCATATCTCCACATTATACCCCAAACAACAACCCTGACAGCAATGTAACATTCAGCTTTGTGGTCCAACGTTACACTGTTGATGATAAAAGCAAGGTATATAACTGTCTTACTTTTGTTGTTTTGTCTTGTTAATACAATCTAACATGTCTGTCGTAATCCATGTAACAAGGAAAAACTCAAGACTTTGTTGTCTGGACATCGGGATGAAAACCAAGCCTTGGCACATGCTACGAGACAGTTTCCTGTGTCAATAAAAGACATAGCAAGTGTGTGCCCCCGAGAACTGTTGGAAGAGGTGTCTTTGGTTATGCCATGGTTGACAGATGATGTAAGTGTCGCTTAATTTTTCTTTTGATATCATAACAACTCCCTGGGTTTAATCTTTAATAAAAGATGTATAATATTTTTGATTTTAGGCTGTTAACTATCGAGTAGCACAACTCGTCCAAGAAAGTATGGTATGTATAAAATGTATTTGTAAGGTTTATAAAATATACACATATGTAATATGTGTATAGAACATGCATTGTTTATACTTTTGCAGTGTACTTCCTTGGGTACATTTGATTTCGTCCTATGGCAAAAAGTGGAACTGTCAAAGACCAACTTCTCAAGCACATACCAGCAAGTGTTTTTATTTAATTTTAGCACAGATAACGCTTTAAACTTAAATTTGTAAAGTACAATAATTTCTCAAACTGAAATATTTCTTACAGCTGTCAGGAAAAATATTCCTTCCGAGGATTGTGGGTCATTCCTCTCCTAAGACAGGGAATCACTTCATTCTTTGGGTGAGCAACAAGAAAGTGGTGTAATTTGTGTTATTCATAATTTTAGTAATGACATGTTAGAACAAAGACTGTTTGTTCTACAATTACATAATTACAATTACATAACATAACTGCAATAATTGCAAGCCAACTTTGCTAATATAGTGTCAAATCTCAAAACCTGTGGATTACAGTATGCTCTTCCTTTTAGGTTTTTGACTTCACTTTAAAAGAGATTCGGATATATGACTCCCTATCAGCACACAAGACTATTAGCGATGATGACATGGCTCTCCTCAGGTACAGGATCACATATGCACATATTTCATGTGTAACTTAATGAAACGATATGATTAAGTATAACTTTTTGTTTTGCAGAAATGTCTTCAGATCCTCTGGTGGCCTTCAAGTTTGGACAGTAACATATCCTCCACAATGGAAGCAGCAAGACTCTTTTTATGTTACTGTTTGTAATATCTTATGTCTGTGGTTTAAACTGCATTTAATCTATTCTGTCTGTTTCATTTCTCAGACTTTTCCACGAACATATAAGAAAATACCAGTGGGTTCAATGCACAACCTGTAAAAACTGGCTACATTTTCAGTGTGCTGGTCTGCCAGAAGACTGGAATGAAAAGGACTTATTTTGTGGATGCAGTTTAAACCCTGATATGTAAGAATTGATTAAGAATTATTGAATTTCAAAACAATGGTTAGAACAAACTTTAATTACTGTAGTTGTTCCTGTGAGTGTGTGCTTTAATGACTGAGTGCAGCGTAAAGCCTTTTGGTGTCCTATGGTCTACATGGATTTTAATAAAAATGCAAGAAATATGCTTTTAGGAAATTGACAATAATGTGATTGTTAGGACATTATATGGAGAGAAAAATGCAAGAAAGTGAAGGAAGCTTAATTCTGCTTAATATCTAAGCAACGTTTTATTTTTTTTCTTTAATAGCGACAACATTCAAAGCAGAACATATTCTTACAGATTCTGAGATTAAGGTGATGACATTCATTATTATGTAGAAGACAATCATATTTTTCAGGAAATTAAATAAAATTGTGAATTTAACTTAATCTAAAATGTTGCAGGACCTGAAAAAGAAGTTGCAGACTGGTGACATTCTGTCAAACAGAATGTACCTGTGGAAACACAAAGGCTTTGATCCAGACCTTAAAAGGTTATACAGTGAGCATGTCACCACTTTTGATGACATGATGGTACGTTGTCATTGGTTTATGTAATTCAATTCAAAACCATGTCAAAATACAAAACTAGATGAGCTACGGTTAGTGCTGTATTCTTAAAGAATGCTCCAGGGAATCGTGATGTATGTCCTGTTTGAGATTCTATAGTGTCATGATAGAATAGAACGACTCAGAATCAGGGCAACCATGGAGACAAAACAGTTTAGTTGAATCTGGTTTATTGATCTGGTTATTGTTTAGAGTGCAGGGTCTCAGGTGTTGGTGGTGTCCGGTTTGACAGTCTTCTGGTTGAGTCGGAGGCTTGCCAAGGACCAGGAGGGGTGATGTCCTGGGTCCGGGTGAAAATCCTGAGATGCTCTCTTGTGCAGATGGCTTGGGAGGGTGGACAGGCAGGTGAGCTCTAGGAGGAGGACTTGCACTGGCAGACGATCAGGGAACATTCAGTTGCCCTAGGGTTCCAGGCTTGAGGTTTCTGTGGTGAAGGCGAAAGGTTCTGAGGGAAAGACAACAGAGACACAAATGTTAGGTCTTGCTTGCAGAGAACTCGGAACAAGGTAAGTTCGGTCATGTACCACGCTGGAAGCGAGAAAGAACTGACGCCCTCCTCCTGGCCTCTGCTCCTTAAGAAGGGCTCTAATTAGCTGTGATGAGAAGCACCTGCCCGTCACACCCTGCAGAGAAGAGAGAGAGAGAGAAAACCCGGGCCTGCACCCAGGCCTGGAGTGTGACACTATAGTATTGTCTTCCTATCTTTTTGAATTATTTGTTGTATTTTTTAATGCTGTAGGTTGTCATCCTAGTTACAGAAAAACTTTAAGAAGCATCCAATCAATTTTAAGTCTTGTCAATTACAATTAACAACACTCAGGATAACTGCCTCCCTTGTGGTTACAGACAGAGGTTCTCATCACACGGCTTGAAAACATTCTGTATGTCCCTGGCAGTGGAGATGTTGACCAACACATGGTCACAGAGGTGATTCTGCCTGAGGTGAGCTTCAGTCGCTAAAACTGAGAAAGAAAAAGCAATTACTAATGGCATAGGTTTGTAAGTGTAAATGGGCTTGGTGACAAAAACACTTTTATATGTCCATCTGTGCTGGTGAAGATTATCAGTCATCCAGGTCATCGACTCCCCTTTACAAAGGCTTTCAGTTTAATTTGCATGTTATCGAAGCCATAAAAAGGCATTTTTGTCCACTAGTATAGAACCTTGGAACTTTTTTGGAAAGAATATGTCCATCTGTATTTTTATTGTACCAAAAACTATCAAGGATGAGAGATGTTCAGAAAGCGTTAAAGAAGGATTTTATAATGTGAAATGGGTAACATTTGAGTTTTACATCGGGGTTTGATTCTTTATGTACTCATCTGAACATTAACTGAACACAAAATGACCAGCAGACAGACAACAAATGCTAATTTGATTGAGATGGAGAAAACTGAACAGATCATACAATGGAGTAATAACACAACAAAGCAGAAAACATTACCAAAAATAACCTGGCACAAAAAATTTAAAATTTCAGTGACAGCAACAACTTGAATAACAACTGAACTTGAACAATGTCTCCCTCTTGAGTCCTTCTGTAAAACTAGGTACCAATTTTACAATGGCTTCCAACACCTCCAGGTGATTCTGGTCTACATAACCAAAACAAACTTTAAAAACAAAACAAATCTAAATAGACAATTGACAAATATTACAGTGGACACCCATAAAAAAATATTTGTCCTGATGCAATGCCCTTAACTTAAATTATGTTTCATCTGTAAATGGTCTTAGGGAATAATAACAAATACTAAAATTGTGTGATAATAAGAGTAACCATTATAAAAAACAAACAAACTAAATTTCAACATGGAAATGTGACAGTGTTGTACAACATGGAAATGTGACAGTGTTGTACAACTGGTGTACATGATTTGGATTTTTTTTTAGGTTGTCATCCAGTGGCTGCAAAATAACAACCTTTGCCGCTACCAAGCAGAGGTGATGCTCATAAATACCGTGAAGAAAAATGAGGGGTAAATAACAATTGTGTGTGCACAACTACATATACTGAAGTCATTAAAGGATACAGTACTGGCTCACCCCCCTCCTCTCTTTTTGTTCATTTATTTCCAGACTTTTGGAAGCCCAGGAAGAAGAAGCCACAGAAAAGGTTAACAGAAAAGGGTTAAACTACATAGCTATTTGAATGTAATCTGTTTTTGTCAAATGTAAAAGGAAATATGATCCCTTGATGTAGGCTAAATTAGCAATCTGTAACTAATCTATCATTTTCTGCAGGGAAGCCCGTTCATTCTCGATAGTAAGGCTGCAGCAGACTGGTGCAGAGAACAACAATTTAGTGGAAGAATAACACTTCCTGTTGTTCTGGTTATGGACAAGCTAGAACAAGCAGAAGCTCTCGAAGCCCTCAAGACCTGGGATGAAGACTATAATGAATATTCTCCAGCGGAGCATTTTACTTTTGTTTTTGAAAAGGAGGAGGACTATGAAAAGTTCTGTTTGTACATTGTAGATGTAAAAAAACTAAAAGTTTATGCAAGATTTGAAGAACTTCAGTAAATAAAGACTTTTACAAGTAACCATATATCTTCATTGCTGCAGCCTATCTGGATTTTAGATAGATTTAAGGAGAAACACATACTAATCAGCATAGAATTTGGGTACAACTACTACGACCTGACCTCATTTTCACCCTCCAGTATTCTGTGGAACGATGTCAACTCACAGTGTTCTCTGACACCCTCATGGCCAGGTGCTTTCAGAATGACTATGTATGTCATACAAACTATTCTGTGTAACACATCAGCAGTGTGTGGAATGCCTCTTTCCTTACAGCATATTAAATACATTGAAAACACTATTTACGCCATTGCTTCCAAAGTAAATGCAGTCACATCATTAAAGGTTTTACACATGTTAATAAGCAATATCATGGTTTGAAAAGAGTACTTCACTGAAAAGTGGCCAGAGATACCTAGTGGCACCTGCCACTAGGTGGCCAGGGGCAGCCTAGTGTTAGGTTCCAGGACAGGAGAGACTGGCACCCTGTACTGGCACCTGTCAATGGCCACTAATTTTCAGACAAATTACATCGTTCCATCAAATAAATATGACTATGAAAGGTTTGACACAGTTTATTAAACAATGAGATCATAATTTCAAAACAAAAATCCAGGTAGCGTCACGTTAACTAAACTTTTTGCCGAAAACCGGCGCCGACAGCCCCCGAAACGGTGTAAGCCACGCCCTGGCAGCCTGTCAGCCTTGTGACAGCTGCCAATAGAGACTGGCACCCTGTACTGGCACCTGTCAATGGCCACTAATTTTCATACGAATTACATCATTCCATCAAATAAATATGACTTTATGAAAGGTTTGACACAGTTAATTAAATAATGAGATCATAATTTCAAAACAAAAATCCAGGTAGAGTCATGTTAAACAAACTTTTTTGCTGAAAACCGGCGCCGACAGCCCCCGAAATGGTGTAAGCCGCGCTCTGGCAGCCTGTCAGCCTTGTGACAGAGACTGACACCCTGTACTGGCACCTGTCAATGGCCACTAATTTTCAGACGGATTACATCGTTCCATCAAATAAATATGACTTTATGAAAGGTTTGACACAGTTTAATAAATAATGAGATCATAATTTAAAAACAAAAATCCAGGTAGAATCATGTTAACTAAACTTTTTTGCCGAAAACCGGCGCCGACAGCCCCCGAAACGGTGTAAGGCCCACTCTGGCAGCCTGTCAGCCTTGTGACAGCTGCCAATAGAGACTGGCACCCTGTACTGGCACCTGTCAATGGCCACTAATTTTCAGACGAATTACATCGGTCCATCAAATAAATATGACTTTATGAAAGGTTTGACACAGTTTATTAAACAATGAGATCATAATTTCAAAACAAAAATCCAGGTAGCGTCGTGTTAACTAAACTTTTTTGCCGAAAACCGGCGCCGACAGCCCCCGAAACGGTGTAAGCCGCGCTCTGGCAGCCTGTCAGCCTTGTGGCAGCTGCCAATAGAGACTGGCACCCTGTACTGGCAGCCTGTCTCTGTTGTGGCAGATGCCAGTGGAGACTGTCAGCCTAGTGGCATCTGCCAGTAATACGCCGTGGCAGCCCGACTTGCCACCGGAACTGCCAGAATGACCTGCCACTGCCACAAATTGCGCTTGCTGTCTCTCGAAACGCGAGGTCCGCATCAACCTTGCAGCCTTCTTTCTCTTTTAGCTCTCGCCATTCGGAAAAAGCTTGCCCGATGTTCACCCGTGTACGACTCCTCTCTCTGTCCAGAGCCCTTTTCCTCTTTCTTGCCTGCTCCAACATGGGCTTTTGCTGTTTTGACGCTGGTTCCGCCATGATAACTGCACAGATATCGCCACTGCGCTAGCAATGAGCATGCCTTTCACTGGGGGCGTGTAGCAGTTCTCGCCGTAAAGCAAGACCGACTCTCACGATCTTGCACGAAATTCTGAGCCTGTGGGTGTGGGCCGAGGGCTCCTGCAATTGCAAGTATTTCCCCCACAGACCACCAGGGCGGCCGAGAAAACCTTTGTTCAACCTGAAATGACTCATTTAATCATCCAAAACGGTATGGAACACATTAATTAACTGAAAAATGTTGCATAGTATGCCTTTAAAAATCCCTACAGGCAACCTGGTTGACAGAGTTAACTGACACTGATTTGATGACCAAGTATACACAATACAATTTAAATCATTGCATGTTGCATTGTATTATTTTATATTTTCATTTGAATTAAACATTTATTTGATTTTTTTTTAGATACAGTCTATAAATAATGTGAATGAGGATTCTTGTAGACTGGCTTTTTTATTTATTTTTTTACACATTTTTTGCTGCCATGTCCTTTCAAACGACGCTCAGAACAAAGACGCAGAGCGCAACCCACCCAACCATAAAGGCGTCTGCCCAACCCATCCATCAGTGGTGCGCTCCCATCAGCACCTAGCGCTCACAAAGCGAGACTGTGGTACACCATCACACCAGAGTTGCAAAATGGTTAAAAATTAACCATTATTAACCGTTATTTTGTTTACAGTTCAGCTTGGATTTTATTTACTGTGCACTGCACAGCATAGCTTTGCGCGAATGCACACGCTTGCAGCTTAGAGGGAACAGAAACAGTTTGGCGCGTCAGTCAGTTCGAAACAGTTCCTGTATCGGTCACGTGACTTTCCTGTGTCGATACGCGCATCGACACGGGTTTTGCTCTATGAGGTCGACACATGCGCCGAAGCACCGTGTTGCCGGACCCATCACTAGTTAGAATATAATGTTATGAAAATCTAAACTAACCGGTTGCCTGTGCTACCTTATCTATTAAAGCTTATTGTAATGTATTTTATTGATTTATTCTTTGATTGAGTAACTTAGGCAAGGTTAATAGGGTTAGTCATCTTCAGTTTGTGTGCTTGGTTTGAATGAGTCCATGGACACGTAGCAAAACAAAAAGAGTCCGTCCCGATCACAGGGCTCCTTTCCATTTGGCATGAGTCTGTAGCATACGCATGAGTCCATGGACGTGTCCAGGCGGCCAGGGATCAGCCCTTCGAATGGCTGCTGTCTGATGTCATCCATCTATACATCGTTCCCACAATCCACCTTTTCAAAATAGACACAACACAACACACAAACAAAAAGATTACAATCAGTGTTATCACCAAAATTATTCCTGTTTTGGCGGCCAAGGCACCCCATTCCCCAAAAATTTCTTCCAGACTTTTCCACGACCAGTTGTTTCAACCAGCATTCTGTTTTACTTCTTCTTTAAGTTTCATAAGTTTAACCATTACTGCCCTAAACAAACCTTTAGGAGCTGTGTTCATGGGAATATATGTACAGCACTGATTACCAAACATGTGACAAACACCTCCCTTATTTGCTAAAAGCCAATCTAAAGCTTGTCTGTTTTGTCTTACCATTCTACTTGTTTCATGTAATGATCTCCCAGTGCCATAAATTGTTCAACTGTGAAATTTATCATCCTTTGCTGATTATAGTAAATGCAATTTATCCATTTAACATTTATCCATTCAACATTGACCAATAAGATTTAAATAAACTCCTTCATTAAATCCGTAATCTCCTAGACTCCGACGAGACCTAGCTTTACCTATTTCAATTTGAGCTAATTTTTTTACCCCTTCATACACTAAAGTTATCGGTACTTTCATTCGTACTAATGCACAGAGCCCTACCCACTTAAGAGGTAAGGTGTTCATTAGCATGTCATCACCACACATCCAGTAACTGTCTGCCACTGGATACGTCTGATCTCCTAAAAAGAAAAGTTTGGGAATAGTCATAGTTATATTTTTACAGTCCTCTTCTATAAAATCTGGGTTTTCAAACCAAACAGGCTTTGTAGCAAACTCTGGTGTTACATTTGCATGCTTAAACCAAGATAACACCCAGGTTACATTACATTTTACAGTGGTGTTTCCTACATTAATTCCTCCATTGTCCTCAAAACCTCCACTGACAAAACATTCATAGTCTGCATCATAATCTATTTCATAATCGGTGGGTGGAACATTATCTGTAGTACTAATGTTAAATTCTGCACACAATGATTTCTAATTTATACACTTTCCATTTTTCTAAGTATTGATGAGAGTTTCTTGAACCATATAAAAGTCTACAACTCAAACCACACAGGTAATTTAAAAAAATGACACTGCGTCCTCTCTTGAAGTGAACTCACCATTCCTACATTTTACACGTTGTGCAAATGCACATTCTTTTGACTTGTATTTTTCTGGGATAACCATAGGTACTGCTCCCGGTGCAACAGTACAGATTAAGCAATCGTTTTTAGTTAATTCTCTTGTCGTGTACCATGCCAAACTGTACCATGTATTACATATGGCTCTTTGCCATTAAGGATCACCCCTTGGTCTGGGTTCATGCCATTTAATATCTTTTAATTTATTTATTGCTCTTGGTGTAGCTACTTTTGGATGCTGTTTTTCATAAAATGTATCTAAACCTTCAGAGACATCCTCACATCCTTACTTTTCAGAGCATCCATACTGTTTTGGATCAGGTTCTGTGAATTCTAATATTAAGTTGTTGTCCTGGTTTGATGTTACCTCAATTGGAGAAGGTACTGTTGTAATTAATCTTACTAGTGAGGGTTTAGTAGTTTTTAAAACTTCCTTTGTGGATTTAATTGTATTTGAGACTACTGCTATTTTGGGTTTAACTGTATTTGACACTGCTGTCCGCGGATTTGTTTCAGTTGTGACGGTTGTTGGAGGTTCAGTTATGCTATTTTCAGGTCAAATCACCGTAGGTTTTGCGTTTTCTAAATTGCTATCAACCTCTGTAGGTTGCACTTTCTTTTTACTTGTATTTACCTTTGTAGTTTTACCATTATTGGTCGAAATTTGTACTGTGCTAGTTAAGATTTTAGATGCTGATGTGACTGTTGATGTCTTAACCGTTAAGGTTGTCGGTTTATTTGGTCCTGATTTGGTGACTGAAGTAGGTAAAATCACATGGACGGTCATTTTCTTCAATTCTACTGTAATTCTAGTAGCCATAGTTGTTGGGGGAAAACAATTTACTTCTTCTGGTAAAGCCTCTTTTTCTGGTAAGTTCCAAACACATTGTTGAATCTACTTTTCCACTTGATGTGATGTCTTCAAATTTCAACTCGTATGTTTTGTCAATCCGGAAAGCTATTACATCTGCTTCAATAATCTGACTGATTCCAAACAGTCATTTTACAATTAATGTTTTCTTGATTTTGACTTGATAATTGATGGCTTACATTAGCATGCGAATTACGCATCCTTCGTTTGTCACCTTTTTGCAGTAATCTAGAGATAATCCCGTTTCTTTCAACCAAGTCATATTTATCACTATCTGGCTCCACATGTATCCCAATACGATCATTAAACATTTGAACTGTAGCAGTTAACTCCTTGTTTCCTATTTGTTCTAAATCACCATTTCCTGATACCACATTGGGGTTTTCTAAATTCTTCATTGTTAAGTCATATTTGTAATTGTCCTCGGGATCCCTGTGGGATTCTAATTTTATTTCTACCTCAAAACCATCATCCTTTATGTACAGAATAAGTGAGCACTGGTTTATCCCATACTCTTTATATTCTTGTTTGACACTTTTTCCGCACAATTTTCGATCATTGTAATAAATGTTCACCTCGAACTATGTATCTAATTTTGTACGAAATTCTGTATCGGTTACCGTTGCTTTCCATTTGAATTCAGCATGGGTCTCTCTTTTCTTACGCATCCTTTTTGTTTTTACTCTTAATTGTTCTCTAAGGCCTAGATGAGTCATTAACTTTAGTTCAGCTGGCAAAAACACTGGTGTGTACTTGTTCAAACCCATTAATGTTGTGTTGTACTTATCTTGTTCTACAAGGGTAGATTTTCCTTTCTAGACTGAAGTCCCACATTTCATGGTTGGATGTTGATCGTCTCGACCCACACTACTCGTTGCTCTCTCCATTCGTGGTTGAGCTGATGCTCGCTGATGCTCGCTGATGCTCGCTGATGCTCGCTGATGCTCGCTGATGCTGTGGTGCCGGCTGCAGGCTGTGAGAGTTCATCTCTGGCCTCGCTGTTGTTAGGTTCACTACTTCTGCCAACATCCACAGGTGAAATGTCATCAAATCGTCTGTTCACACTTTTTTTCCAATGTCTGGCTTTGCACTGTCTCGGTTTGCAATGTCTCTGGTGTGTACTTTAGTACAATGGGTTAAATGATACCACGTATCACTCCCCTTTACTTGGACGGCGGTTGCGGTCGCTCATTTGACCTTAAAGGGTCCATCCCATCTCGAGCCGTTACATTTTCGTCTGAACACTTCACGTACACCAGGTCTCCTGGTTCGACTGGTCTCTTCACCACCGACTCTGAACAGGAACTTCTGGCTTTTTCCTGCACATAGATAGCTCTGTGGATAGCAGTTAGTTGATCCATATATGCTTTCAACTCTGTTTGTAGCTGTTCAAGCGTCGGGCCTTTGAATGGAAGCCTCCATTCAGGCACTGGCATTGTTCTGCCTGTTAGCATTTCATGCGGGGTTAAATGTGTGCTTCGGTGCAACTGCATGCGGTAGCTCATTAGCGCAAGCGGCAAAGCATTAGTCCAGTTTAGTTTAGTAGAAGCACAGATTTTATTCAGCTTAGCTTTCAAAGTTCCATTGATCCTCTCTACAATACCCTGACTCTGTGGGTGGTAGACTGCACAAAGCGTTGTTTAATTTCAAGCTTTAACAAAACACATTTCAACACCTTTTGGATAAAAATGCTGAACCATTATCTGAACTGATTTCTGATGGGATGCCAAATCTCGGAATCCCCTCTCTTGTCAGAAACTTAATCACTGTATCTGCTCCCAATGTCTATGATGGGACTGCTTCAACCCATCGGCTGAACCGATCGATCACAACCAACATGTATCTTTTCCCTTGCACTGGCTTTATCATGTCAACATAATCTATCACAAGATGTTTAATCGGTGATTGTATGCCTCTACAACATTGTTTTCTGCACATATTTCACATTGGCTCAAGATTTCATCCACCATTGCTTGCATATAAGGTGACCAATAACCTTGCATTTTCAACTTCTCCATCACTTTACCTCCACCACAGTGATCCAAACCATGGGCTTCTAAGGACAACATTGTCAGCAATGCTACTGGTGCAACTAAATGTCCCCTTTGTGATCTCCAACCACTTTCACTCATTTTCGCACCTCTCTGCGCCCAGAGAGCGTGCTCAGTCGCACCTGCCTCCTGCTGCATCAGAATGATGTCTTCTGGTGTCACCATTGGTTCCAAGGTGACCACTGGTTCCAAGATAGCCATCTGGCACTTAGATACTAGTTTTGCTGCCTTATCTGCGGCATTGTTCCCCATAATGATTAAATCATTACCTAAACGATGGGCGTTGCATTTAGTTATTGCCAGCCTTGATGGCAGCATCATTGATGTAATCAGTTCTTTTAACTGTTCTTGATGTAGTACTGGACTGCCGTCTGCTCTTTGGAAACCTCTTTGTTTCCAAACAGCAGCAAACAGATAACACCCCATGGGCATAAGCCGAGTCTGTGTATATGTTTGCTACATTTCCTTTTGCTAGTTTGCACGCTTCTGTCAATGCTTTTAGTTCTGCCTTTTGAGCTGAGCACGGTTGCTCACATTTTTCTGCTTTGACTGTTACAAAATTGTCTCCTACTTGTTCTACAATGGCATAACCTGTGTGTTTCCAGGATGATCTCTGAAACATGACCCGTCAACAAAATAAGTGACTTCTGCGTTCATTATTGGAGTTGACTCTAAATCGGGTCTTAGTCTTGTATATTTCATTGTTTCTGCAAGACACTCATGTGGTTCTCCTTTACAGTCCAGAGGTACCATGTCAGCAGGGTTGTTTGTTGTACACCTTTGCACAGTTACGTCTGGATATGTTAAAAGTGGCATGTAGTGTAAACATCTTGCCTGAGTCATCACAAACTTCCCTTGATTTATCAGTTCTGTGATTTTGTGGTGGGTCCGTATTATTACTGGGTAACCCATTGTTATGGTTGATGCTTTTTCATAAGCGGAGTAGACTGCTGCTAGACCTTGATAACATGGTGGCCAGCCTTGGGCCACATTGTCTAGTTTAGTGCTGTAATAAGAAATTGATTGCTTCTGTTGTCCTACACAGGTTTCTTGCATTAGTACAGCTGACACGTACATGTTTTTCCTGTTGGCTACATACAGGTAAAATTCTTTGTTGTAGTCTGGCAATGCCAAAGTTGGTGCCACTTGCATTTCCTGTTTTAGTGTTTCAAAAGCTATTTTAGCTTCAGTTGTCCATTTTAACACTGCTTTCAACGACTGGTTTCCTGAGTTCTCCAAGCGGTGCTGTTTTTTCCGCATAGTTTTCAATCCAGTCTGCATTGAAACCTGTCATTCCCAAAAATGTCATAATTTCAGTGACTGTCCATGGACTTAGAGCTTTGCTGACACCTTCCAGTTGAGAAGGTGAAATGCCAACTGTTCCTTGTGATATTTGTCTTCCTAAGTAATCTACCTGTGGTTGACAATACTGTAGTTTTTGTTTGGAGACCTTGTGTCCTCCCTCTGCTAATCTTTGTAGAACTTTGATTGAGTCTTGATGACAGTCATTTAGTGTGTTTCCACAGATTAACAAATCATCCACATACTGTAACACAGTTCCGGTTAAATCGAGTCCTTCCAAATGATTTATTAGCACCTGATTAAATATGTGCGGGCTGAGTTTAAACCCTTGAGGCAATCGGGTATAACTGAGGTTTTTTTACCTCTGTAGGTAAATGCGAATAAATGTTGTGACTCTTCCGCTAGCGGAATGCTGAAAAATGCTGAACAGAGATCAATAACGGTGAAAAAACAAGCTTCAGTTGGTATTGAATTTAAAAGAGTGTTTGGATTTGGCACGTCCGATTCTGCATCTACTATTATCTTGTTTATTTCTCTTAAGTCATGAACAAGACAGTATTTGTTTTTGTCTGATTTCAGAACTGGGAAAATTGGAGTGTTACATTGACTTTCTACTTCCACCAGCACACCTGCTTGCATCAATTCATCAATGGTTTTCTGAATGCCTTGTTCTGCTTCTGGTTTTAATGGGTATTGCTGGCGAAAAGGAAACCGTGCATTTGGTTTTATTTGAACCAAGACTGGCTCTGCAGATTTTACTAAGCCCACATCTGTGTCATGTTTAGATCATAAGTGCTCAGAGACATGTTTTAGCATGTCCTGCATTAATGGTTGATCTTCAGAGGAACCATCTTCCTCAGACTGATCTTTAAGATCAACAGGCACTGTCACAACTTGTGGTTTTGCTGCCATTGTCACTTCATATAGGATCTTGATCATTGTTCCATCACATGATTGTGAAATTAATGGGTTATCTGTTTCTTCCCATGTTATTTCAGTTGCAAGTTTCATCATTGGTCCCAGATCTTTTGCATGAAATCCTTTATTTACAAACAATGTAATGTGTGGTACTGATTCTGGAACATTGTACCACTCTGAAATGAACTCATTTTGTTTTACATTTAAAGATGCACCTTGGTTTCCAATAACAATGCATTGTGTTTAAAGATTAACAGTTCTGTCTTTTGTAGAACTGTCCCATTTTTCTTCTTCTTTGAAATGTCATAGAACATGGTGCAGTGGTAATCTAGAAAAGGTTTTCCGGCTTCCGGAATTTAAGCTTTAATGTACCGGCCCCAGTTAGTGACTACATCTTCAACTGGGCCTGAAATGTCTCCTAGCCAATAAACTTTAGCTTCATGTGTTTGCATATACATTTGAAGATCCAGACCTGTTTTATCAACATACAAACCCTTGGGGAGAACACCAAATTTTTAATTTCATCCTGCACAATGCATCTCCTCCCAACAGGTTAATTAGTGTTTGGTCAGACACAAGAATTGGTATTTTTATCTTATCATCATCGTCATCATCATCAGTTGCCAGTCGTACAGGAGCTGTCATTTGGGGAGGTGCTTTGCATAATTTGGATTTACACACGTGTAAGCTGCTCCTGTACCAACCAGCATCGGTGTTTCTTTTTCTTCATTTAAAAATTTTAACATAGGTTCATTTTCAGCACCATCGCTTACGATCGGGCACTGGGTCTCCCCTGTAAGGTTCTCTGGGCCCCCCTAGTAACCAAAATTTGGTGAGTTTACAGGACGTCTTGTCGGACCTGGACAGAACCAGCCACACGATTACCTTCGGTAGGTGCTGTTGCCTCTTGGGCAATGCTCGGCCCAATGTCCAAGTTCATTGCATGTCCAACATGCTCCCATTATTCCAGGTGTGCCAGGCCTGCCTCTGTTAGTCCAGGCGGGACCTCTTTGCTGTCGTCCACGAGGCCCATATGGCTGTGAGTTAAATGCTTGAGGATAAACATTCACCACGGGTTGTTGCAGCTGGGTGGGTTGAGGAGCCGGAAAACTCCCTTGTGCCTGATTTGTCAAATCAGGTGCAGGTTCTGAAAAAACTTGGGGTGGTGTGACATATTCAGTTGCTTTAATCATTGTGGCTTGAGTCTTGGCTTTGTTTTTTCCTGACAGTTCTCCAAGCTGCATTTGTGCCAGTTTTCTTTGAACGTTTTTATCTTGTTCTGCAATCTTCATCTCCTCCCTTCTGTGTTTTTCAACTGCATGTATCACATGATCACGGATCTCTCTGTGGGGCATTGACGTCAGAGCCACCACATCTTCGAGCCTGTTTCTCACTGTACCAGGCATTGCTTCAATGATGGAGGTCCGGAACAGAGTTGTCAGCACAGGGCTCTTATCAATTTCCTCTTCTGTTTCCTGCTTCCATCTTTTCATTTTCTTTGTGATGTAAGTGGCTGGGTTTTCTGTGGCATCAATGGGATTAGCCTTCAAGGCTTTGAGCCTTGAAGGTTAATCGCTGTTGCAGCTGGGTGGGTTGAGGAGCCGGAAAACTCCCTTGTGCCTGATTTGTCACATCAGGTGCAGGTTCTGAAAAACCTTGGGGTGGTGTTACATGTTCAGTTGCTTTAATCATTGTGGCTTGAGTCTTGGCTTTGTTTTTTCCTGACAGTTCTCCAAGCCACATTTTTGCCAGTTTTCTTTGAACGTTTTTATCTTGTTCTGCAATCTTCAGCTCCTCCCTTCTGTGTTTTTCAACTGCATGTATCACATGATCACGGATCTCTCTGTGGGGCATTGACGTCAGAGCCACCACATCTTCGAGCCTGTTTCTCACTGTACCAGGCATTGCTTCAATGATGGGAGTTCCGGAACAGAGTTGTCAGCACAGGGCTCTTATCAATTTCCTCTTCTGTTTCCTGCCTCCATCTTTTCATCTTCTTTGCGATGTAAGTGGCTGGGTTTTCTGTGGCATCAATCGGATTAGCCTTCAAGGCTTTCAGATCAATATTCGTTGGAAATTCCTACCCACAGCGCTGTGTGAAATTGATTTCAATTCTGTTGGAGCATCCACGCAAAGCGTTCCTTTAAGACGTTTTCCATGGTATGTGTTCCCATGCACTGTGCAAAGATTGCCTTTAGATCGGCAATAGCCAACATTTTCCCCACATTTAACTCTTCAAACACCTTTATCCACTTGGTGGCACCCTCGTTAATGTCTGGCAATTTTGCGACCATTCCGACCAAGTCTTGGCTTGTCCATGGTAAATAGTTTGCAAAATTTCCTTTTACGAGTATTGGTAATTGTTTATTATCAGTGTATCGATCAGGTGAATGTATGCCGGGTCTGTACCTTAAATTAAAATCACTTCTATTTCCAGTAGTGGCTTGTGTTCCTGCTCCAGGGTCTTTTACTGCCTGTTGTTCTGCTATAAGTGGATTTTCCACTAAGAGCTCGCTGGGATTTCCTGGTGCAATATTTTGTCTTATGGCTTCCTCTTCGATTTCCTGTTCCAACTGTTCAATTATGGTGCGATCAATTTCTCTTTTCAAATCTATCCCTTCGTGATCTAGGTTTACCCAAAATAAATCACCCTTTTGCTTCCCAGCGTAGTCGGCATAACAATCAATTCCACCCATAGATTTCAAAGTCAACGACCTTTTGACATCATCAGATGTTATCTTTTTTCTCGAGGTACTGCAATGCATCAGTGCTAGATTGTCCGCATTTACAGGGGAATCTGAGTTTATTGGGCCTTCATTATTCTGATGGTTTTCAACTGAAACAGCTGGAGATCCTGACTTATGCACAGACGAATATATGTTTACTAGGGTGGGATCTTTTTGGTAAGACAACCCTCCTGCGTTTGTAACACTGATGTACGAGGCTAGTCATAATCTCCTTATGTGCTGTAGAACCCTCTTGAGTTCCATCTCCTGCATCAATGATTTGAGAATCCTTGTTCTTGTACTGGAAATCTCCCATGATATTGACTGTCCCAGATATAGTAATCTGAGTACCTCTCCAGTGGTGAAATTGGCAGGGGTGTTATTGTTTCACTTGCCAAACAAACAAAGATTGACACTCGAACTGCTAGGGTTCTTCAACTGACAGTGCAAGAGCAAGATACCATAAAATACCACACCAAATCCTGCTACAGACCATTTCAAAGGGATATGGCTAAGGCTGATTGCACAACAAAACCGTTAGCACAATCTGAACCATCGCAGCAGAGACCTATTAATGATCCAACTGAGTGACAAAGCAAGAGATTTAAGACCAGTGCAACTAAAAATGTATGTGTCTTTTGTAGTTCAGATTGCAAAACAGTTAAACAGAAGAAAATACACAAATTGTTCAGAATCTGTGAAAAACCAATGGCCCAGAAACTACTAAATGCGGCCATGTTGTTCAAGGACCACATGTATACCCAAACAGTGGTAATGTGCGAGGTAGATGATGTTTTTGCGGCTGATATCCAATATCATGACCCTTGTCGTAAAGACTACTTCAATAAGTATAATACCAAAGTTGAGAACATACTGAAGAACCTTGAAAAGGAGGATTCAATAACAGCTGAAGACAACTCCTTGAAAGTTAGATTTTTAGCTCTTGGGTTTGATATGAGCAAAACAGCATACAGTCTGACTTCTATCACAGACAGATGAAGGTTCAACTCAAGTAGTGTCAAACCGAGCTGCAAAGCAGCTAATCATCGAGCTGTATGGAGACACTGTCTGCTTTACATACCCAAATAACAAACGAACATCTCAGATGGTATTTTCCAACAACAGCTCTCCAGAGATCTTGGTAGAGTCCCTGAGAGTTTCACCTATCAGACAGGTGGCAACTGAGCTGGCGCAGGAGTTAAAAGAATACAGCTTTGGACTACAGAAGACCTCCAACTGTCCAATGAAATATTCATTAACAACTGAGCACAAAGATGGCAGGAGTTTTTCTCCTCGGGGGTCAAGGGAAAATCGTACGAAACGATGCCTTCGGCTGTACAGCCGCAATGATTTTGAATACCGTACGTACGGATTTACACATACAATCAGTATGTATGTGTTCGTTACTAGGTAGGGGGGTTAAGGGAAAAACAGCCTCTCAGCTGAAGACTGATGTAGTCTTTCAAATTCTGCATAACATCCTAACTGATGGCAAGGAACCAACACCTTTTCATGTAATGGTGGCTCAAGGAGTGCACAGTCTGACACGATCACGGAATATGTGTCAGCTACAACACATGTTACGGTCACTGACCTCTAGGGGCTCTCTTCATGAGAGAGCTCTCTTTGTGTTTCAGTTCTACCTGGATGCCACAGGTGCAATGTGTTGGAGCTCGTCAGCCACTCCATAAAGAGCTTCACATCAGAGATGCCAGGCCCCTCCATTCTTTCCTTGGGCCTTGATCTGAAGTGATCTTGTTTGCAAACCAACTGTTTGTAAGGAACCTTAAATAATTTTGGCTGTGAGCTTTTTGTGAGCATTCTGTGAGCAACCAAATGTCTAACTAACATTTGTTTTTTTCTTTTGACAGTGAAAGCTGGTAGGGGTTCTCTGCCTTTTTGTTTAACTGTTTTCTCCTGTTTTGTGGATAGCCAGGGAGTTTAGGTTTTGTACTTTTCTGTTCTCCCCTAGCAAGTGTTTTCTTTTTATTTTATAATTACAGGGGGGGGGGTTGTTTGTTGTTTTGGCCTTGGAGACCCTGAAGCTTAAAGCTTCCCTGTGTTGCACTTCTGTAATTAAAGATTCTACCTACATTATAAATAAACCTTTTTTACTGACATCTACTGACTAGGATTACTGATTGTTTTGTGTTACACCCAGTGCCAGAACTTCCCTTTTGTTGTCTTGGGAAGGGGTCGTAACATAAGTGGGGGCTCGTCCGGGAGTTGTTTTTTACATGGCACAGTTTGATTTGAAGGAGTTTTTGGGTAATCCTACTATTCAACAGTTGGATGTCTGTAGAAAAGATGATTTATATGAAATTGCTTCATATTTTGGTATTCGTGTATCTAAGTCTTTGCTTAAAAGTGAACTGAAGTCTCTTGTCTTTAGTAGCTTGGTTGAAAAAGGAGTACTCTCAGTGGAGATGGATAAAGAGGAGACCACTTTTCCTGAAACTGCTGATCAGTCTGAGGAGGTAGTGAAGACGTCACCTGCTGCTGCCAAGCCAGAGGGGGGAAAACCACCGGTCTCTCTCCCACGGTTTGAGCCCATCTCAATTGAGATCCTAGTGCTGAGGCACGTTTAAAGGTACGTCTAGTTCGTCTAGAACTTGAAGCTAAAGAATGGGAACAGAAGAATGAATACGAGTTCCAGCTTAACTGCCGAAGACTTGAACCTTAAACTGCCATCAAAATCCATCAGCTGGAGCTACAGTCTCATAAACTGACCACTGTTCTTGCTACAGATTCTGGTGGAGAGGAAGACATCAGTACTTCCCCAGAAAAACCTTTTTCTCCGGTATCTTCCACATTTGACATCAGCAAAAATATTGCCCTGGTCCCACCATTCCGAGAAACGGAGGTGGAGGCATATTTTAATGCATTTGAACGTATTGCTGTTGCTCTTCACTGGCCCACAGAAGTCTGGTCCCTTTTGTTGCAGTGCAAACTGACTGGTAAGGCACAAGAAGTATGTGCAGCACTCACCATTGAAGACAGTCTTGTATATGACAAAGTTAAAGCTGCCATGCTCAGGGCATATGAGCTGGTGCCTGAGGCATACAGGCAGTGGTTCAGGGCCTTAAGAAAATCCACTGCCCAAACATTTGTCGAATTTGCAAGAGAAAAAGGCATGCTATTTGACAGATGGTGTCATGCAACTAAAGTTGCTGATTTTGCTTCACTACATGAGTTGATAATGTTGGAGGAGTACAAAAACTGCCTTCCAGATCGCACAGTTTTGTACCTAAATGAGCAAAAAGCTTCCACTTTACAAGAGGCAGCTGTCCTGGCTGAGGAATTTGCCCTTACTCACAAAAATGTTTTTGTGTGTAAATCTAACCAACCCTCTCGTGACAAGACCTGGAAAGATAAGCCACAATCCCAGGTTACAAACATTCTCACTTACAAATCAGAGAGACAATGTTTTTATTGTCATAAGTTGGGGCATATTGTCTCTGATTGTTTGGCTCTGAAATGTAAACAGGCACCACAACCACCAAAACCAGCTAAAGGGGTTAGCCTGGTCAAGACTCTGAGATCCTCACAACTCTCAAAAATTAGTGAACCTGACAACTGTTTTAAACCCTTCATTTTTGATGGTCATGTCTCCCTAACAGGGCATTCTGAGGATGAGAAACCAGTGAGGATACTATGGGACCCCGGTGGTTCCCAGTCGTTCATCCTGTCAAGTTGTCTGCCATTTACTGCTGATACCTCCTGTAATACCAGTACTATAGTACAAGGAATTGGAATGGCCGATGTACCAGCACCCTTACATCATGTATATCTAAAATCCAAGCTGGCCTCTGGATTCTTCAAAGTTGCGGTGAGAAACTCATTCCCTGTGCATGGGGATTGAATTTATAATAGGGAATGATCTTGCAGGAGACAAGGTACTTCCTATTCCTGAGGTGGTGGATAATCCTAGTTGCTTGACGGATGAAGATGAGATGTTGGAATCCCATTCTGATGTGTTTGCAGTCAGTCCTCTAACCAGGTCCCAAGCATCTAAGCTGAAGGAAGTGAACCTGGATGACTCAGTTCTTGGCTCTGCCTTGAGGGATGACAAGTTGTCAGCCGATGACCTTTCAGAATCAGCACCCCTCAAGGAGGACGTCACACCAAAGCCTGAGGTTTTTCTCCCATTATCACTGTCACGTGAGAGTTTGAGCCAAGCTCAGAAGAGTGATGGAACACTTGCTAAATGTTTTTAAAGTGTGAGTAATTCAATACATGGCAAGACTCATAAGTTTTATATTGAGAAGGGATTGCTCATGAAAAAGTGGATCTCAAGGCCTGCTCTACAACAGACAGGTATTGAGGAGGATTGGGGAATAGTACATCAAATTGTTGTTCCTCAAAGTTATCATGAACAAATACTGCAGCTGGCACATGATCACTCATGGTCAGGTCATTTGGGAATTACTAAAACCCATGACCGTATTCTGCAGCATTTCTTTTGGCCAGTCCTGAAAAAGGATGTTGGCAAGTTCTGTAGAACGTGTAGAGTTTGCCAAATAGTGGGTAAACCAAATCAGAGGGTTCCACCCGTCCCTCTTAAGCCTATTCCTGCAGTTGGTGAACCTTTTGAACGTGTTCTGGTGGACTGTGTGGGTCCGCTGCCCAGAACAAAAACTGGTAATCAGTTTCTCCTAACTGTCATGTGTGTTGCCACTCGTTTCCCTGAAGCCATCCCACTAAGGAAAATCACAGCACCCACCATAACTAAAGCTCTTCTTAAATTTTTGCAACTTTTGGTCTGCCAAGAGTTATACAAACTGATCAAGGCAGCAATTTCTAGTCAAAATTTTTCAAGCAGACACTACAGTCTTTTGAAATTAAACACATTCCCTCCAGCCCTTACCATCCTCAGTCACAAGGCGCTCTAGAAAGATGGCATCAGACTATCAAGGCCATGATGGGCAAATATTGTCATGAGACAGACAAAAACTGGGATGAAGGACTTCCTTTTCTGCTGTTTGCAGCCCGAGAAGCTAAACAGGAGTCTCATGGTTTTAGCCCTGCTGAACTAGTTTTTGGTCATAGTGTGAGAGGACCGCTGAAGGTTCTGAAGAAAAAGCTCCTGTCAGCTGACACCCAACCATATTCTAATGTCCTTGAGTTTGTCACACAATGTCGGGAACGTCTATACCATGCTTGTCCTTGTCGACCGCCCAAAGGAAAATGAAACACCTGTATGACAAGAAAACTGTACAGCGAGCATTCAACCTAGGTGATAAAGTGCTCATGCTGGTGCCTACCCCCGGCCCATCTCTTTCAGCCCAATTTGCAGGCCCATATGTGGTAAAGAGCACATGCGCTTTTTGGAGATGTGCCCTCTAGGACCTCGGTACTGGAACATGATATTGATATTGGTGATGTGTCTCCTATTAAACAGCATCCGTACCGCTGTCCGCCAGTCAAGAGGGAAATGATGAAAAAAGAGGTTCAATATCTACTAAAAAATGGTCTGGCTATACAGAGTCATAGCTCTTGGAGCTCTCCCTGTCTTCTGACACCAAAGTCAGATGGCTCACAACGTTTTTGTATGGACTTCTGAAGAGTAAATGCAGTTACAGTTCCTGATTCACATCCATTGCCTCGTATGGAAGTGTAGTGGATTAATATCTCACAATGCATGTATTTTTTGTCAAAGTAGTTAAAGGGTGTGCTTACATTTCTCACAATGAATGTATTCTTACCACAATGATTAAAAAGTGTGCTTTAACATATATCTGGTGGAAATGTGTGTGTGTCAGTCCAGAGGTCAAGTTGAGAGTTAGAGAATTGATGCATACAGGCCCTGGCGGAGGAGAAGTACATGATGCACCACGGAAACATCGGAACCAGAATCCAAATTATACTGTACTGTAAACAAAATGTGTATGGTGAAGGTCCGGAAAAGGAGATGATGTGCAGCTGTCCAGAATGGCCAAATGATGTTAACGTAATGAGGTGTTGTCATCTGGAAGAAGGTAATGATGGGTAGCCGTTTTGTAGCTGATGTTAACATAATGGGGTGGGGCCATCTGGAAGGATGTAATAATGTGTAACCATGTTTTAAAAAATATGCACCCTCGGGAAGTTTCCACCGATATGTAATAAAATAACAAAGATATCCGTGGAAAAGTAATTGAAAATACGTAATAAATAGGAGGGGCTCGGGGAGGAGCCCCCAAGACCCAGGGAATGTATATAAGCAGACCACTTTCTTTGTTTGTCAGATGTTGACCGGAGAACATCTCATGTGTGGTTGACTTGTATTATTGCAATAAACCATACTGGACCGAAACCCAGCTACTTCTGCTCACTTTTTTGACCACTGTTGGATATTTTTAACTGCCTTACCAAGAACTTAGAATTTTTGAAGGACTTAGCACAAATCATTACGTCATTTGAAGGACATCCATGACAGAAGACTGCATAGACAGCATTGGTTCAGCCACCTATATAACCAAATTGGATCTGTTGAAGGGGTACTGGCAAGTTCCCCTAACTGCAAGAGCTTATGATATTTTAGCTTTTGTCACTCCAGACCACCTCCTACAATATACAGTGATGGCATTTGGAATGCACCAGCTACCTTCCAGCGACTGATGAATACCGTATTAAGAGACATTGAGAACTGTAACGTCTACTTGGATGACATTGTGATCTATTCATCATCCTGGACTGATCATATTAACACTCTGGAAACTGTGTTTGTGCGTGTAGCTCAAGCCTCCCTCACCTTAAATCTGGCAAAATGTGAGTTTGCCAAAGCGGTGGTGACCTACCTGGGAAAGGAAGTCGGCCATGGCCAGGTACGTCCGGTGAATGCTAAAGTGGAGGCTATCCTAAGCTATCCGGTGCCCACCACAAGACGTGAGCTCCGACGATTTTTGGGTTTGGTTGGATATTACAGATGTTTTTGCAGAAACTTCTCCATGGTGGTTGCTCCTCTGACCAACCTGTGTAGTCCGAAGGAACCATTCATGTGGACGACTGAATGTCAACATGCATTTGACTGTGCAAAGTCTATTTTATGCAGTGCTCCTGTATTAGCGGCTCCAGATTTCAACAAAATCTTCAAGCTGGAGGTTGATGCAAGCGCCACTGGAGCTGGAGCGGTGCTGCTCCAGAATGGACCAGATGACATCAGTCACCCAGTCTCCTACTACTCCACTAAGATCAAACATCATCAACTGAACTATTCTACAATTGAGAAGGAAACATTAGCCATGCTACTTGCTTTACAGCATTTTGAAGTTTATGTGAGTTCAACAAGTCCCGTTATTGTCTATACAGATCATAACCTGTTAGTCTTCCTGAACCGAATGTATAACCACAACCAGCGGTTAATGCGGTGGGCTTTGCTGGCCCAAGAATATAATCTGGACATCAGGCATAAGAAAGGCACTGAAAATGTGATAGCTGATGTACTTTCCCGGATATAGTGCTCTTACCTCTCTCTAGTAAATGGTGAAGAAATGTTCTTATGTTATGAAGGGATTTATGGGGGAGGGTGTTACGGTCACTGACCTCTAGGGGCTCTCTTCATGAGAGAGCTCTCTTTGTGTTTCAGTTCTACCTGGCTGCCACAGGTGCAATGTGAGCATTCTATGAGCAATTAAATGTCTAACTAACATTTGTTTTTTCTTTTGACAGTGGAAGCTGGTAGGGGTTATCTGCCTTTTTGTTTAACTGTTTTCTCCTGTTTTGTGGATAGCCAGGGAGTTTAGGTTTTGTACTTTCTGTTCTCCCCTAGCAAGTGTTTTCTTTTTATTTTGTAATTACAGGGGGGGGGGGGGGGTTGTTTGTTGTTTTGGCCTTGGAGACCCAGGCCAAAACAACTTCTGTAATTAAAGATTCTACCTACATTATAAATAAACCTTTTTTACTGACATCTACTGACTAGGATTACTGATTGTTACACCCAGTGCCAGAACTTCCCTTTTGTTGTCTTAGGGAGGGGTCGTAACAACACAGTCAAGAGGATAGATGTGGACCTTGCTGAACGTATCATCACTACAGCAGGTAACAACAGAGTACCTCTCCCTGCTGTCCTAGAAGCAACAACCCCAATAAATGGGGCAATGGATAACTTTGACCGCAATGAAAGCACCCTGGCAGGAACAGGCTCCACACATGATACCATCCTTGTAATCTTCCAGAATATTCCAATCAATGTAGAGAAACCATGAGCGGAAAGTGAGATCTCTGCAAGGTCTGTTGACAATGTACAGAATACCAGTTTCAAAATGTAAAAATATGTTTGTTTCAAAACGTTTGGTCATAAATTAACTTCTTAGTCTTTCAATGTTGCATGATTATTTTTCACTGAATGAAACCTCTATTATATTACTTTCGATTGAAGTCTCGTCCAAAAATGTTAAATCTCATACTTTCGGAAAACAAAGACGATTAATTCTTATGCTGCTTTTAATGTCTGGAAACATACAGCCAAACCCTGGCCCAGAGGCTCAGACTCCATCTGACTTTAAGTCCTTATCTGGCCTTAAAATTATTCATCTCAATGTCCGAAGTTTATTGCCTAAAATTGATCAAGTACGGATTTGGGTAAAATCAACAAAAGCTGATATAGTGGTTATCTCAGAAACCTGGCTAAAAAAATCTATATCTGACAATGATGTTCGCATAAATGGCTTTGAAATGTATCGTGTCGATAGGCCATCTAAAGGTGGTGGGGTTGCCATCTATATAAACTCATCCTTCAATGTAAAATTACTTCAGGCTGAATCTTTCTATAAACAATTTGAACTGTTAGCACTTAACATTGAAATTTCTAAAGGCTTGCATGTAAATGTTGTAGGATGCTATAGGCCACCTTCAGCCACCCAAAATGCACTTCAATCACTAAAGGATCTCCTGCTTAAGCTTGACTCAATTGAGACTATACTAATTGGAGATCTGAACTGGGATTGGCTTAGTCCAACTTCAGAAGATTTTAAATCCCTGTGTGATCATTTCAACCTAACACAATTAATTGAGTCCCCCACCCGCCCAAACAACAAGTATCCCTCAAAGTCCACACTGATAGATTTGATATTAACAAATGCCCCACAAAAATATTCCTCCACTGGGGTTTTTTGCAATGATCTCAGTGACCACTGTCTTGTAGCCACTGTTAGAAACACCAAAATGGACAAGAAGAAACCACGTATTATGATAAAAAGAGATTTAAAACATCTCAATGAACAAGCCTTCTACCATGACCTATGCAAGTGCCAATGGGAGAGAATTGACCTAATTCCTGATGTTGAAACAGCTTGGTCATTTTTCTATGAGTGTTTTATGGCTGTTGTTAATAAGCATGCCCCCTTTAAAAAAATTAGAATTAAAGGAAGAGATAACCCTTGGTTCACATCAGAACTGGCTAACGCTTTACATGAAAGAAATTTAGCATGGACAAAGGCAAGGAAAACCCATCTTAAACGCGACTGGGATATTTTCAGAAAACTGAGAAATAAAAGTACATCTCAAATAAAAAATTCAAAGTCCGAATTCTACTTATCAGCCACAACTGAAAGTCTTAATGACCCTAAAAAGTTTTGGAAAACAATTAAAACTTTGACTTTAACTCACAGACTTTGCCAAATTTTATTGTTCATAACTCAACAAATATTTATGATAAAGTCGAATGTTAAATTGTTTTAATCAACACTTTATATCCTCCAAACCCTCTAACGTGTCAACTACGCCTGTAACAACACCTGAACCAGACTCTGATGTGTCAAAATTCAGTTTTCAGCCTTTTACGTTGTGTCAGGTCTATAATGCATTGAAATCATTAGATGCTCGAAAATCTCAAGGACCTGACCTAATTGATCCCTACTTTTTAAAAATATCAGCAGACTACATAACTCAACCCTTGACTTACATTTTTAACTTAAGTCTGAGCACTACGCAAATTCCCAAAATTTGGAAGTCTGCTTTTGTTACCCCATTATTCAAAGGTGGCGATCCAGCAATTTTAAATAGCTATCGGCCTATATCAAAGCTCTGCATCCTATCAAAGGTTTTAGAATCTTTAATCAATGAACAGTTGAAAGAATATCTGTACTCCAATAATCTGTTGTGTAAATTTCAGTCAGGTTTTAGAAAAGGTCATAGTACTATCACAGCGACTTTGAAAGTGATGAATGATATCTTGGCAGCTCTTGACAATAAACAACATTGTGCTGCACTTTTCATTGATTTATCAAAAGCGTTCGACACTGTCAACCACAATTTACTTGAAGAGAGATTGACCAAAATTGGACTCTCTAAACAAGCCGTTGGATGGTTCAGTAATTATCTGACTGATCGATCTCAATGTGTCAAATCAGATAAAATTTGTTCTAATTCATTATCACTAACTAAAGGAGTGCCCCAAGGCTCCGTTTTGGGGCCTCTACTATTTACTATCTATGTGAACAATGTTGGTCAGGATCTTATAGACACTAAGTACCATTTTTATGCTGATGACATGATTTTTTACAGTTTTGGAAAAAACCCTAGTGCGTGTGTCTTTACGTTACAGATTGCTTTTAATTTGGTTCAGTACAGGCTTTTAAAATTAGATCTTCTTTTAAATTCAAATAAAAGTAAAATGATGCTATTTTCAAGAAAAAAGACAAAATTGCAAAATAGCTATCCTCTTATCACTTTGCATGGGTCAGAAATAGAAAGGGTTCAATCTTTTAAATATTTAGGAATTTTAATTGATGAAAATCTAAATTTTAAACCTCATGTTGAACAATTGCTTAAAAAACTCAGACTGAAAATTGGCTTCTTCTTCAGGAATAGGCTTTGTTTCTCTTTTAAGTCGAAGAAGAGACTGGTAGCTGCAACGTTTTTACCCATTCTGGACTATGGTGACCTAATCTATATTAATGCCCCAGATCAAGTTTTAAAAATGTTAGACTCAATTTACCATGCCTCTCTACGATTTATCACAAATTGTAAGCCTCGCACACACCACTGTGAACTTTATATACGTGTGGGCTGGCCAGCATTAGAGACACGTAGACTCACTCACTGGTATATGATCATTTATAAGGCTATTCTGCGTCTGCTCCCCTCATACCTCGGTGAGTTCATTCAACCAAGAGCGGCTGGACTGTATTCTCTACGTTCTCAAGAGTCTCTGCTTCTGTCTGTGCCTAGTATCCGCACTGAAGCTGGAAAGAAAGCTTTTCAGTACTCTGCCCCCACAGCATGGAACAATCTTCAGAAAGACTGGAAGTTGAAGGATTTGATTCCGATTGGACATTTTAAACGATTGCTCAAAGGTTTGGAAATGAGATCTATGGTTTGTAACTGTTTTATGAAATTCTAATTTAGATAGATGTTATTGTAAACTGTAATGTAAATTGTAATGTAATCTTTTGCCGCTATCTTGGCCAGGACTCCCTTGAAAAAGAGATTGTTAATCTCAATGGGACTTTTCCTGGTTAAATAAAGGAATAATAATAAAAAACAATCAGAGCCGGACCTCAGTGAAGCCTAGGTCCAAAGTCCTTTGCCAACAGATTATCAGGATGGGGTCAGTAAAACAGCGTGGGGAGATACACATTGACTATAAGGTATCAGAGACTGTCTCCAATTCTATTACATTGGACCTGATAGCTCCAGCAACAGTTGTTGATCAACAAAAATCAGAACTCTCTACCTCAGCAACAGAGTCTACCACAGTCGGACCTGTGATACACACTTCCAGGCAAACAGACATCTCTCCCACAACAACTGACAGGTCTGTCAAAGCAACCGAGTACACCAAGTCAATAAATTCAGACTATTTTCTGTGGATGGTCAATCGCTTCTCCAAAAAAATTACACATGAGAGGGACAGTGTCCCAGGATTTACAGCTGTGAGAAGTGCAATTGTGATTGCCAACTTTCATCCTACCACCAAAATTCTTACACCCATCCTTCCTTATCCCGCAACAACATTTGATGCAATCTTCACCACGATGATTAACTTTCAGGATGTGCTGAAACAGAAGGGAGATGCCTATGGTGAGTTGTGGGCTGACGAAGGTGTGTACCGTATTGCCAAGGAAATCCAACTCATGAAACCAGACCAGTTTAACAATATATTCCTTGGTCTAGGTGGGTTTCATATGGAGAAAATTGTGTTGTCCTGTCTTGGTACATACCTGGAACCCTCTGGAATGTTTGATGTTCTAGTTGAAACAGAGTGCTACGGTACTGATGTCATTAAGACCGTGATCTCCGGTTCTCACTATGCTCAGGCCCGCACTGCCCATTCAATGATACACGAGGTCCTCACATCTATGATCTTGGAAGCATTCCTCTCCAAATACCCTGAGAGGAAAATAGAGCTAGAGGCACTGCAGGTCAACTGGCAGTCCAAAGAGCCCACACATGAAGAATGAAACACCAAAAAGGAGCTTTATGACACAGTGAATGCAGCCTTTCAAGTCTACCTTAAGGAACGGGCATTGCAGTCCCAGTCCTTTAATTACTGGAACACATATGTTTCTGACCTGTTCCCAATATTGAGGGATCTGACCAATTATCTGCGCTCTGGAGACTGGATTCTCTACCTCAGTGCAATGGAGAGGGCAACTTCATTGTTCTTATTTTTTGGGAGAGCAAACTACTGTCAATGGACACCATTATTTTTGCAGGACTGCTATCAACTGAAGGAGATGTTCCCACTCCTCTCTGATTCCTACATAAATTGTGGATTTGTTGTGAACACCACCAGGAAAGGTAATGGAGTGCCATTTGACCAGGCACTAGAGCAGTGTTACAATCGGCCTGCCAAAGTGAGTGGAGGGATAATTGGGGTCACCAGGAAGAAGGAAGCAGTGGCTCTTTGGGGAATCATCAAGCATAAAAAGACCAGTATGTTGATCTCCTTGAGATGACAGATAATGTTGGAGGAGAACTCTCACTTCATCATGACGTCAGCTTGAGCACTACAACTGAAATAGTAAAGATGGTGCAAGACATAGATGAGTATCTCCTGAAGTATGCAGTCCTCTATGAGACCAGGTAACACTTAAGAATGTTCTCACTGGAGAAATTGTGTCCAACGTAAATGTAGACAAGTTGTTGTGCTGTATGACAAAAGGCAGTGCTGCTTGTGCTAAATTTATCGATGATCGACTCAGAAATAAGTCGTTATCCATACACTCGACTATTAGTAAAGTCAAGTTTACTTTGCCAAAGACCACCTTGAATGTGGCTTTCAAAGCAGACATCAAAGATGAGACAATCAAAGCTCTCATGTTTATTGAGTATGGGTGTCACCGGGGGTTCACAGTTGAGGAGCTACTCTAGCATGAGATCACCAACTCTACATTCTTCTTGGTTGACAAAGACGGTTACTTGAGGAAGAGTGCCAAATCACAACTTGGGACTGAGCTGCTGAAGTTGTGTCCACATCGACTTCATGGCATTGGTAAGAAAGGTCTCCTTAAAGAAACTTGTTCCACCAGTGAAGACTTTCCACGACTTTGCTATTGCTTTGACATATATGGTCACCAAAGCTGGAGACAACTGTGGAGAGATCCATATTGTTTTCAACACTTACAGAGACGACAGCATCAAACATGGAGAGAGGGAGAGAAGAGGAAAATCCAAAAACATGGTTGTCCTTGATGTGATCTCACCAAACCAAAGTGTTCCAGTGGTATTAGAGAACTTTTGGTCATCTCCCATTAGCAAAACTGCTTTTCAGGCTTTCTATGCTGAGTGGCTGACCACCAATTACAAAGGCACCAAACCACTATACCTTGGTATATCACCACAGGCATGGATTGTGTCAGCTGCGAGCGCTTCTCCATTCCCTCGGCTCAACTGCACACATGAGGAAGTTGATAACCGGATGATGTTCCATGTGCAGGACATTTTAAGTCACCGTACAGGATCTACATCACTGACACTGTCATCATGTAATACAGATGTCTTTGTGTGCCTTTTATACCACACAACAGTCAATTGGAGAAATCTTGGCCTCCAAGAGCTCTGGCTCATCCGCAACTCAGGTGTGAACAGATCAATATTACCTCTTCACGATATCTGCATAGCGCTGGGAGACGAGCTCATACGGTGTCTCCCCGCACTACATGCGCTGACTGGGTGCGATACAACCAGCAAAATATCAACCAAACTTGCAGCTCTGAACACTGTCCGTAAACCAGACAACTCATCTCTGATCCTCAACTTCAACTGTCCACAACTAACAGAGTGCAATACAAATGGCGGAAACATTCTTGGTCAAATGTCTCAAACGATCAACAGACATGGAGACATTTGACGACCTGCGCATTGCTGCGTTTGATAGCCATGCTCTTAAGATGGACCGCTTGCACTTCAACTAATGCGAGAAAACACATACAAAGAGCCTATTATCAACAGCAGCTTTGGGTCTAAGCACCATTTACAGACGCCACCTCGATCTTAAATGCAGATGCTTATGGTTTTGTAAGAGAGGGGAGTTTATTAGTCCCTGAGATTGTAAGCTCAAAACCTGAAGGTTTGCCAGATCCCTGCTCGTGTGGCAAGTGTGCACACAAGAATGGCTGTCCCTGTCGGGTAGCTGGTATCCATTGCTGCAAGTACTGCAAATGTAAGGGAGGCAATAGTTGTAAAAATCCAATCAATGAGTTCTCATTATAATCCCCATAGCTGGACTCTGTTGAGAAAAAGTTGACAGTTTTACCTCGCAACACAGGGAATAAATCTGTTGTTCTGTATTTTTCACTTTAAGGTAACGTTGCAAAGATAATAGCAAGGTTGGAAATAAAATTTCTTTATTAATCAAATGCTTGTTTTCTTTCTACAGTTACATTACATTTCTACAGCTACAGGGGCGTTTCCAGCTTTGAAGGACATCCGGGGCTTAGCCCAGACCATTTTATGTAAATACAGGATCACTCAAAGTGTTTTTTATCATTATTAAAGAAACAATTTACTTTAGTCAAAATACATCTTTAACATTATGCACAAACACATTCTCTCTCTCTCTCTCTACACACACACACAGTCAACATGCACTAGTCACCTCTTGCTGTTTATCTGGTGTGTCCTTCTATATTTGTTATATTACTCTCATCACTTGCTGTTGTCTATACATACCCTAATTATTCATCTAAGGGTTTTTGATGAATAATCATTTTAATGGATGATTACATTATTGTAAATGAAAAAGGATTTTTATGCCAAAATCTCTTGTTTTTTACAGCAAGCACAAGGTTAAAAAGTAGTTTGAAGAAATATCCTTAAAAAATAATCAAACTAAGATTTTCTTTATTTTCTGAAAAGATTTTTATTTAGTGAAACAAAATAAAAAGACCCAAGGACTTAGAACAGTTTGGTATGGTTCAAGTGATAAAGGAGTTTTGAATATATTTTAACCAGATAAACTATGTTGAGAAAAAAAAACTTTAAAGTAAGTTAAACCAATGAACATGTATGGTGAAATTAGGCCATAAGCCTATAATAGAACAGTAAGGCTTGACAAAGAATGTTGTTCTCTTCTACAACATCTGAGTTAGCATGTTTCACAGAAGCACTGGTAACAGATATAACTGACAGAAGGAGAAGAATCATAGAAATGTTTGGGAAGCACTTTATATTTGTTATCCTTAGAATTTCAGGGAGAGAGCTGGGTTTTTCCATTGATGATGACCACTTTGTGTGCCACAACTTCACTTTCTGCTTTAATGTTGGTCCTGATGGTAGATTATCTTCATATGATGTAAAGATCTCTTTCTCACTCTCATTGTTCATCATATGCAAATTGAAAAAAAATCATTTTATATGCTTCAGGCTGAACAGTGTCTCTGTGACGACTTCAGTGCTAATAAAGAAACTCTCAATAAAATCCCAAAGTCGAAAAAATCGAACAAAATAAGCAACACTGTTTTCTGTGTTACCAAATTAGACATGTTTCTACCAGATTAAGTTTCTTTTGAACACATTGAGCTGGAACTAAAATAGCTTATGGGCAGGTTGTAAAAATTTGGGAAGCTTTTCACATTTGTGGGCTTTTAGAAAGAAGTTCTAACAAGATATATTTCAAAATAGTTGTCTATGTCTGGAAGAAAACTAAAACCCTTCTAATAAAATGCCATCTCATTGAACTCATTTTACTGGTCAATTTATTTTTAAAATAAGTCGAATATGACATCATCAATGAATAATAGTTATAATGAATAATATTGATTGTTATAATAAAACAAGGAAAGAATGTTGGTTAATCAAGTGTTATTATGAAATTGTATTGGTCAATGTACACACTCAAGAGGGGTTCAGTTCTACTGATCAACTTAAAATTATTTCATGGCTGCGTGAAAGAGAAATTTGTGATTGAGCTATATTCTATAAGAGAAATTAAGTTTATATCAAGGTAGTTTTATTACTCATGTTGGGAAGCTATTTATAAAAGGTTTTCTTTTCCCCCCGGTTGATATATCCTGATTGTTAAAGTGATCTTGTGTGTTATTTGGTTGACTGATTGTATAATTTGTGTACATTGTTGTGGCATGTCTTTGTGCGTTTAATACTTCTGTGCTTTTAACAGAGTCTGATATTTGGGCTTTTTGTTTTTTCTTTTTAGTTGGGCAATTTTTATGCTGGAAACTAACAGTGAGATACAGCAACCTGTAGAGCTGTGTCTGCACTCAGGTCAAGCATCAGCATATAAACATGAGCGCTGGTATCAGGCTGAACAATGACTGAAACAAAAATTCATACTAGCAGAGGTTCTGAAATTACAGCAGCTAGGAGAATAGGGAGCAGAACAAAGCAGAGTTCCCCTCTGCCCTCAAGTAACCCAAGTTTCTTCAGTTTGGCAGTTTTTCCTGCTGGGTTCAGCTAACCATCTTAGCTGTTTAGCTAACCCTCCTAGCATGAATGTTTACTCCAGTGTTGTCTTCAATGCTGACGTCTCAAACAGAAATTAATAGCGCTGCTTCTTTGTCTCTTCTTGTAATTATTTGGTTATCAGACCGAATATCCATCCCGCTCTAGCGACACCGGGTGAACACAGCCGACCCGCCACGGCTTCTCTCTAAAGGCTGATTTGTCTGACGCAACGACCCGCCCCTCTCCAGCTGTAATTGGCTAGCAGGTTGTCTTCATTCGTTGATTTGATTGGTTGAATTGTATGACTGACACGTCAAAGATAGTACTAACAGAACGATGGCCACTCGGAGGTTAAAAAAATAAAAAGGTACAGCGTGACAGTCATTACATTCGGGGCTTGACTCAAAACATTCGGGGCTGAAGCCCCAGCAAAATCGGCTGGCGACACCTATGTACAGCTACATTACATTTGTAACATCTACAGAAGCACAATTAAAAATATAAAACCAAAATTCTTACACTACATGGTCATTGTAAACATTGTGATCACCTTAGAAAATCTGTAGCTTGAAGAGTTTATATATACGCATATTTAATGAGATATTGGGTATTTTGCATATTTTATTTTATTTTTAAGACAAAGTGTAATACAAAAAGTATTCTCTTAATATGGAGAATAAACTGGTAGAAGTTTATGAGAATATCTATAAAGGAAAAAAAAGTCCCATTCACCTATAATGTGATGATAGTGTCACCTATTGTGGTCATCTTCAGGACTTTCGTCCCGGGTAGCAATTTTGGCACACATCCCACATTGTTCAATGGGGTCATATTAGTCTATAACAGTTGAGATATTCTCCGCTAAATGAAGTGCATACAAATCTTTCCCAGGACCTAGACCAGACATGGGCAGACTACGGCCCGCGGGCCGTATACGGCCCGTTGAACGTTTTAATCTGGCCCGTGGAACTCCAAATTATTGGAAAATGTATATTTATTTAATTTTTTTTTTTTTTACAAAAAACTCTTATCAATGTTAAGGCTTCTGCCTCCCGTATGCGTTTTCAGCGCTTGACTATCATTAAGGAGGAGCCACCTATTAAATTCTATTATTAAATTACATTTCATATTATTATCGTCGGTAAACCTCGTTCGTTTCACCATATCCCTGTAATACCGCGTTTCCCCACTACAAGGCGCTCATTGACCTTTTTGATCCCAAAAAATAGTACTGTTCTCGTCTACTACATGACAAAACGGGTGATTTAGAGAGGCATTCCAAATCGTTGGATGTACGTTTCTGTCGTTTACCGAAGGACGAAGAAAGAAATGGATAATTTCAATGAAAAGAGCGCAGGCAGACACTCCCAATGGACTGTAGGAGCCATCACACCACGACAGAATTTGCAGTCTACACTTCATCTCCGGTAAATACAACTTAATTCTGCTCTAGTCATTGTTCTACTTAAATAGCGGCGGAGGGGAGGTGGCGATCGCTATTGCTAGACGGGGCCGGGAGAAGCGGAGTCGATGCAGCAGCTGCTGCCTGACGCCCCCGTTCAGGCTTTCGCTGTATAAATCTGGCAATCTAATACCATCAACCATCAACTTACTCTTAAACGAGATTGTGATACATTATCTAAAGAAGAAAAATACGTGGAGAACTCTTCAGTTTCTCTGTTTTGCCTGCCAGTCCGGCGCGAATGCGCGAAAAACCCGCATCAAAACAATAGCAGTGAACTGGCCTATTGCTCCCTTCTTCTCTTTAGCTTTGTGCTGTGAGCCCCTCTGTAAAAATGAGCTTATCAAAGCAAAGGAAAGTGGACAGTGAGTGCCGAGTGTTTAATGCAGAGTGGACAACAAAATATTTTTTTACCGAACTCCGATCAAAGGCTGTGTGTCTGATATGCCAAGAAACTGTCGCGGTTTACAAAGAGTACAATATCAGGCACCACTTTGCTACAAAGCATGCTAACTACGCCAGCAAGCAGTCAACGCAAGAGCGAACAGCCACGGCCAAGAGGTTGGCGGCTAATTTACAGGCTCAGCAACATCTTTTTCACCGACAAACTGCGATTCAAGAGTCATCCACCAAAGCAAGTTTTTTGCTGTCATTCAAAGTAGCCAAAGCTAGCAAGCCCTTCTCCGAAGGCGAGTTTTTAAAAGAATGCATGGTAGAGGCGGCAGGTATTTTGTGTCCTGAGAGCAAAGGCAAGTTTGAAAAGATCGGTTTATCACGCAGGACTGTGACTCGCCGTGTGGAACTGATTGAGGAAGATATAGCCAGCCAAATAAACAAAAAGGCTGAGTCCTTTAAGCTATATTCACTCGCACTGGATGAAAGCAATGATGTGAAAGACACTGCTCAACTCTTAATTTTTATCCGTGGGATTAATAACAATTTTGAAATAACGGAAGAGTTTTTGGCCATGGAGTCTCTGAAGGGAACAACGCGTGGAGAGGATCTGTACAACCATGTGTCTGCTGCCATTGAAAGACGTAAGCTACCTTGGAGTAAACTGGCCAATGTCACAACGGATGGATCACCAAATTTGAGACATGTTGGGCTGCTGAAAAGAATCCAGGATAAAGTTAAAGAGGAAAACCCTGACCAGGATGTTATCTTCCTACATTGCATCATCCATCAGGAATCACTGTGTAAGTCTATATTGCAGCTTGATTACGTCATGAAACCAGTGGTAAAACTAGTCAACTTTATACGCGCAAAGGGACTTCACCATCGTCAGTTCATCGCGTTCCTGGAAGAAACTAATGCGGATCATCACGACTTGCTGTACCACTCTCGTGTCCGCTGGTTAAGTTTGGGCAAAGTGTTTCAGCGAGTGTGGGACCTGCAAGACGAGATCAGCGAGTTTTTGGAGTTAGTGGGGAAATCCACCGAATTTCCTGAGCTAAGCGACAAGAACTGGCTTTGTGATTTTGTGTTTGCTGTGGACATATTTTCGTACTTGAATGAGCTGAATGTTAAACTACAGGGGAAAGATCAGTTTGTGCACGACATGTACAAACATGTGCAAGCCTTCAAATCTAAGCTAACTTTGTTCTCCAGACAAATTGCAAACAATTCTTTTGTTCATTTCTCCACACTTGCCACACAGAAAGACGCGACGCGAAACGCAAAGAAATACAGCCAATCAATTCACGACCTGCACGGAGAATTTAGCCGTCGGTTCTCTGATTTTGACAACATTAAAACGTCACTTCAGCTGGTGTCCTGTCCCCTGTCACAAGACCCCGAAAAGGCACCACAAGAGGTGCAATTGGAACTAATCGATCTTCAGTCAGACTCCCTCTTAAAGGAGAAGTTCAACTCTCTAAAACTGAATGACTTTTATGCTGCACTCAACGAAGCCATGTTCCCAAACCTCCGGAAGACGGCACAGAAGATGCTAACTTTGTTTGGCTCGACCTACGTCTGTGAGCAGACATTCAGCGTCATGAACATCAACAATCCAGTCACAGATCCAGGTTAACTGACCAGCATCTCAGAGCTATCCTGAGAATTGCCACAACCAAACTCACTCCAGACTTTGATGCATTGGCCAAAAAGGGAGATCAACAACACTGTTCCCACTGAAACTGTGAGTTTCTCTGCTGTTATTCTGTGATAATCAAATGTAAATAATTCAAGTAAATCAAATGTATACTGTGAATTTCTCTACTGTGTTTATTCTTAATCAAATGAAATTAATGCATTTGAAAAAAAAACTGTACAATGAGCCTTGCTGCCTACTCATGATATGTTACATGTTTGTAGGCCAAATCCTCTCACGTAATGGCTTTTACATGTCATTTATATTATTTCCCACAAACACTCCATCCATCTGTTCCCGGTCCGGCCCCCCGTCAAATCTTAGAAAGCAATGTGGCCCTCCTGGCAAAAAGTTTGCCCACCCCTGACCTAGACTAATAAGGATGGATAGATTCCTGCAGCTTTTGAATTTTCTGCTTTATCATTTACAGATTGCTATTTCATTTCCATATATTTCTGCTTTAAAGCACGTCTATAAGCCTCTCCTTCTGTTTTAAAGAAGTTTTAAAATTTTCAGCTCGAGGTCACGTTTCTCTTTTCTTTTTTTAGTGTTATTGTTTGCTTTGTAATCCATAACTCTGACTTCCATTTGCTCGCAAAGAGACGTGTCAAAACTGCTTGTTTCAGGCCAGGGCGAATTTAACTTCTGTGTTCTTTTGCTCCATTGCTTAGAAATCTTTTGAATTTTTGAAGCAACCTGGGGGTTCTTTAATCCTATCATAACGATAGGAATGTTTGCCATTTTACTCTGTATTAGTTTAGTTAAACCAAGTTAAAAAAAACTAAAATTAAGAGGTAACGCGGGGTTAATTTCTCTCGCAGAAACACTGAAAACTCCTGCAGACTGAACTCTTTCCTTTCAGAGATTCGTGTGTGTCTGCGCGGGCGGGAGAGTAAGGGAGCGCTCCGAGGAGAGGGAGGGAGGGGGCCTCTTTGGCTCAGGACAGCTGTGTGTGTGTGGTTCTTCTGCCTGAAGAGAACTATGTGTATGTGTGTGTGATTTTCCTTGGGCGGGGCTGAGCAGCTTGGCAACGCTCACTGACGGACTAAAAATAACTCAGGCTTCTGCTATTCTCTCTCCCACTGACAGGCAAAACGCAGACAGGGGCCAGGCCACAGCCTTCTTCCCCACAAATCAGACCTTCAAACACAATTTTTAAGTATCTTCACCCACATCTTTTCAACACAGCCGCTACAAGTATACACACTTTGGTCCACCAAGATTTCCTTACAAAACATAAAAGTTTCCAAGCACTGTTTACCTCATGAACTTAGACAAACTTTACCTCTAACGACGGAACTTTGAAGAGAAAAACAGAGCACCCAATGAAAACACCCAGTTTCATACATGCGTTTTAGTCAAACAATAGAGTTCTCATCATGTAAACTCACACGTAGACGTCTGTCACACAACATCAATCACTCATTCTGAATCACCACTTCTCAACTTTCCCACATTCTCACTCTCCAGGGAAACTTATTGTTTTTTTTCTAATGGTCCAAATGCTCGATGTTCCTGGATTTTTACTGTGCGCACAGAAAATTTAAATCAGGTTTTTTATTGGACCCGTAGCAAAAAAAAAGTAAAAAATAAACATTATTATTGTTTCAAATTTGATAGGAGGCTCTTCCACCTCGTTTACCTAAACCTGGAGTACTCAACCAAAACAGACTGCAGTTAACTCTTTAAGGCCACATTTTCATTGGATTTCCACACGGAATGACCCAAGAAATGCCTTTTTACTTCTTCAAGCGCTTACATTACCAGGGCCACGCCCTAAAAGGACTCGGACCAGCCGGACATTTCTAAAATCAACCTCCAATGATTTTTTGATTCTAAAACGTTATGTATTTAGTAGAATATCAGCAAAACCGCGAAAGTTAGATCCATTCTATATACGTCGTCACTCTAGCATTATTTTTAATGGTGGCTGGGAGTAAACAAATCACTTCCTTTTAAGTTGTCGCATGTTATCAATTTTGTAGGAATGCCATATCATTCCAAATATTTTCGTGTTTAAGACAACCTTTTCCTGCGCAGGAAAATACCCACAGATGGCAAGACAAAGGAACGACCCCTCCCATATGTCAAACAATAAAAAGCACTCTTCCCAAATCAAACCTCACAGGCGGCAGTTTTGTCATTAACAAGCAGAAAAAGAGACAGAGAGCAGTATAAAAAACATTTACACTCACCTCTGCCTTTCTCAGTCCGCGTTGAGAGCCAGGTCAGAATGACCTTAATGATGTTTATCAAACTTCTACAAAGCATACAACCTTTTTTCCTGTTTGAGGGTCCTTTATTTCTAATGCTTTTGACATCCATTCTAGGGATGTTTGACCATTTACTGGTTTTACAAAAATGGGCCTTTTAGATGCCTTTACCCCTAGATTATCTTTTATACATGTTTTACAGGCTCCTGAATCGCATAAAAGAGTAACTGGCTGTCCATTAATTGTAAGCATTCGCCCCATTGGCCTGCTCCCTGGCCCCCTAGGGATTGCCTGTATTCTCTCTCTGCTCAATTGGCAAGCTATGAAGAAAACGTGGACTCCTTGAAAGTGGGGATCATCCATCCGTCATCATCAGCAGCGGGCAGGCTTCTTTCTCGTGAAAAAAAAAGATGGTTCCCTACAGCCATGCATTGATTATAGAGTTTTGAACATTACAATTAAGAATTATTATGCTCGGACACTCATGGATTCTGCCTTTGACCCCATCCAGAGACAACATTTTCACTGAGTTAGACCTCCACAATGCTTATCCCCTTATTTTGCATCCGTGAAGGGGGTGGAAGACCGCCTATAACACACACACTGGACACTACAAATACCTGTTGATGCCATTGAACTCACAAATGCTCCTGGTGAATGATGTCCTTTGAGTTGTGGTGAGGCAGTATGTTTTTTATCTACATGGAAAGAATCTTGATCTTCTTCAAAGACCAGACCATACACCAACAGCATGTCTGCTCTGTACTCCGCCTGTTACAGAACAACTTATTCGTTAAGGTAGAAAAGTGTGAATTCGATAAAGACACCACTTCCTTCTGTCATGATTTGTCTTTGGATGAACCCGGACACAGCACGCACACACAGAGCTTGATCTTGAAGTGAGTTTTATTGTACAGAATGATGGGTGAATGGCGAGAGGAACCAGAGTCTTATGGACGGAGGTGAAGGGTGCGGAAGCTGGCTAGCAGGAGGAGCACGGGGAGACTGACCGGGAGGAGACTCGGGAGCGGAGGACTTGAAAGCGTTGAGCTGAGTAGCATGACTGGAGAACGTTGAGCTGAGGTGCTGGACTGGAGAACGTTGAGCTGATTTGCTGGACTGGAGAACGTTGAGCTGATTTGCTGGACTGGAGAACGTTGAACTGAGTTGCTGGACTGGAGAACGTTGAACTGAGTTGCTGGACTGGAGAACGTTGAACTGAGTTGCTGGACTGGAGAACGTTGAGCTGATTTGCTGGACTGGAGAACGACTGAGACTGAGCTGGAGTGAACACTACGGGCCGGCAACGAGAGCAGAAAGAGGTATGTTTATATAAGGGTGGAACCAGGTGGAAGCAGTTGCGAGTTAATTGCAGCCTGCCAGGTGAAACCCATCAGGCTGCGCAGTAACGAGAGAGAGGGAGAGAGGCTCAGCATGCAGCCCTCACACTGCATCCTGACAGTACCCCCCCCCCAAGGCCGGACACCGGACGGCCCAGAATCTCCACGCTGGGTGGGTGGAGGGGGCCTAGGAAGGCGGGCAAGAGTCAAACTGAGAGACCAAAGAGCCAGCAAGCACCAAAGGGACCAGAGAACACTAGGGGAACCAAAGGGACCAGAGAACACTAGGGGAACCAAAGGGACCAGAGAACACTAGGGGAACCAAAGGGGCCAGAGAACACTAGGGGAACCAAAGGGGTCAGAGAACACTAGGGGACCAAGGAGCTAGAGAACACTGGGAACCAAGGAGCTAGAGAATACAGGGGACCAAGGAGCTAGAGAACACTAGGGGACCAAGGAGCTAGAGAACACTAGGGGACCAAGGAGCTAGAGAACACGGGGGAACCGAAGAGCTAAAGAACACTGATGTGCCAGTGCACAACTAGGGCGCGGCACATCAGGGAAAGGTACGAGCGCTTGACAGCGTCGGGGGAAAGAGCGAGCGCTTGACAGCGCCGGGGGAAAGAGCGAGCGCTTGACAGCGCCGGGGGAAAAAGCGAGCGCTTGACAGCGCCGGGGGAAAAAGCGAGCGCTTGACAGCGCCAAAGGGAAGGAACGGGCGCAACACAGCGCCAAAGGGAAGGAACGGGCGCAACACAGCGCCAAAGGGGAGGATCGGGCGTACACAACGCCGAAAGGGAAGGATCGGGCGTACGCAACGCCGAAAGGGAAGGATCGGGCGTACGGAAACGCCAAGGAACGGGCGTACAGAAACGCCAAGGGGGAGGAACGGGTGTAAGGAAACGCCAAAGGGACGGGCGTACACAACGCCACAGGGGAAGGAACGGGCGTACACAACGCCAAAGGGGAAGGAACGGGCCAACAGCAGCGCTAAGGAAGGTAACGGGCGTATGAAACGCCAAGGGGGAAAGGGCAGGCGGACTGACACGTCAGAGCTCAACAGCGCAAGAAAACACTGGAGCACAACTAACGTACAGAGACACCGGGGGAAAGGAAAGGGCGTGCGAAAACGGCAAGAGCAAGGAACGGGCGTATGGGAACGCCAAGGGCAAGGAACGGGCGTATGGGAACGCCAAGGGCAAGGAACGGGCGTATGGGAACGCCAAGGGCAAGGAACGGGCGTATGGGAACGCCAAGGGCAAGGAACGGCGTATGGAAACGCCAAAGGGAAGACAACGCCGGAGCGTGAGGGAAGCGCTGGGGCCCAAGGGACGAGATCGCCGGGGCGTGAGGGAACCGCCGGGGCACAAGGGAGAAGTTTGCCAGGGCGTGAGGGAACCGCCGGGGCACAAGGGAAAGACTCGCCGGGGCGTGAGGGAAACGCCGGGGCGCTAGGGAAGAGATCGCCGGGGCGTGAGGGAAACGCTGGGGCACAAGGGAAAGATCACCAGGGCGTGAGGGAAACGCCGGGGCGCAAGGTAAGCAACTCGCCGGGGCGTGAGGAAAACGCCGGGGCGCAAGGAGAGATCGCCGGGGCGTGAGGAAAACGCCGGGGCGCAAGGTAAGCAACTCGCCGGGGCGTGAGGGAAACGCCGGGGCGCAAAGGAGAGATTGCCAGGGCGTGAGGAAAACGCCGAGGCAGAACGGGCGCACGGCAGCGCCAAGGGGTAAGTACAGGCGTACTGATATGCTAGGGCTCAACATCGTACGGAAACGGTGGAGCACAACTAGCATACAGATAAGCCAGGGAGGAGGATGGGCGTATGAAAACGCCAGGGAAAGAACTGGCGTATGGAAACGCCAGAGAAAGGTACAGGCGGACCATACACTGGGCTCAACAGCGTATAGGAACGCTAGAGCACAATTCGTGTATGGTAAACCTGGGGAAAAGAACTGGCGTATGGGAACGCCAGGGGAAGCAAGAACGGAGGGCGTCCTAACACGCCGGAACACGAACGGGGGCGTTCTAACACGCCAGGAAACACAAACAGAAGGCGTCCTAACACGCCAGAATCAGGGAATGCGCCGAGCAGCAACTGGCCGATCGCACCAGAGGCTCAGCCGGCGACATGGGAGCGCCGGAGGGCTTCTGGTGGCGGCTTGCATGCGTTGGGCAGCAACAGGCGGGTGCGCCAGAGGGCTCAGCCGGTGACTAGAGGCGCCGGAGGGCTCTGGCAGCGCCTAAACACAGAGGAAGACATGACAGGAGGACTAGGCCAGGGAAAACAATGGACTACTATACTAAGACAGGGACTACTAGACTAAGACGGTGGCTACAAGACTAGGACGGGGGCTACAAGACTAGGACGGGGGCTACAAGACTAGGACGGGGGCTACACGGAAAAACCAAAATAAACCAGAAAACTAGGAGGGGGACCGAAACCCAGAGCAAAACCACAAAACCAAGCAAAATTAAAACCGCAAGCGGTGATGAGCGGCCCTCGCAGCAAAGCGCCGCTCTGGCCTATTGGCCACCGCTGGGATTTGCGCACCGCCGCCCGCCCGCCACCGCAGATGCTGTCACGCATTTTGCCCGCCCGTCCACTGGGCGATTTACACGAACGTGTTCGGCAGCGCTCCCCCACGACTCAAAAAAATCTGGTGCAGATCGCGCGATGCAGCGAGGAGATACAGCCGTTGAATAATGATAATGCATTTGGCCATCGGACCGGACTAAATCGTTCGGCGGGCCGAATTCGGCCCGTGGGCCGTAGCTTTGACACCCCTGGTTTAAACATTAGTATACCAATTTAATCAAAGGTATCTTACTAGCTGTTAATCCAGTTTAATGTGAAAAGTTAACAAAACCATTTTAGTTTTTTAAAGTTGCTTGCTATTTCATGTGTCTAAGGGTTTTGTTTCTTGCATTAAGACAGCTTTTATGAAAGTTTAACATCTAAATTGGTGGATACACACCCAAAAGTAATGTAAAAGTAACACTTTAGCAATTGGACTATTGCCAAAGGAACACTTTAGCAAAAACGCGGGGGTAGCAGCTTTATAAAGGAGGCCCAGACATTCCTCTCCCCAGCCACTTGGGCCAGCTCCTCCGGGGGAATCCCAAGGCGTTTGCAGGCCAGCCGAGAGACATAGTCCCTCCTGCATGTCCTGGGTCTCCCTCTGGGCCTCCTCCTGGTGGGACGTGCCCGGAACACCTCACCAGGGAGGCGTCCAGGAGGCATCCTAACCAGATGCACAAGCCACCTCAACTGGCTCCTCTCGACGTGAAGAAGCAGTGGCTCTACTCTAAGTCCTCCCCAGATGACTGAGCTCCTCACCTTATCTCTAAGGGAGAGCTCACACACACTATGGAGAAAACTCATTTCGGGATCTTGTATCCGGGATCTCGTTCTTTCGGTCACGACCCAAAGCTCGTGACCATAGATGAGCGTAGGAACGTAGATCGACCGGTAAATCGAGAGCTTCGCCTTTTGGCTCAGCTCTCTCTTCACCACAACGGACCGGTACAGCGCCCTCTTCACATCAGACGCTGCACCAATCCGCCTGTCGATCTCCCGCTCCATCTTCCCCTCATTCATGAACAAGACCCCAAGATACTTGAACTTCTCCATTAGAAGCTGGCTCTTTGGACTTTCCTTTTTTAAAAAGCTTCTAGTTCGAGTGGCTCATGTTACCCTAAGCTACCTCTATAGTTATGCTGCTATACGTTTAGGCTACTGCAGGACATCAGGGTCTATTGTTCTTCAATTTTGAATGACTGTTGTCATTTCAGCTTTTAACTTTTTGATTTTTCTTTTTTCTTCATAGTAGGTACACCTGGTCTGGCGTTCTGTTAGCTGTGGCATCATCCAGGGAAGACACATCACCCGCTACTACCATCTAATGTAGAACTTCTGTGCTTTTTTGTCTCTCTTGTTGTGTCTCTGCTCTGTCTTCTGTAACCCCAGTCGGTCGAGGCAGATGACCGTTCATACTGAGCCCGGTTCTGCTGGAGGTTTTCCTTCCCGTTAATGGGGAGTTTTTTTCCTGCTGTTGCTTCATGCTTGCTCAGTAGGTAGGATTGCTGCAAAGCCATGTACAATGCAGACGACTCTCCCTGTAGCTCTACGCTTCTTCAAGAGAGAATGCTACTTGTCAAGACTTTGATGCAATGAACTGGTTCCCTTATATAGGAATTTTTTTGACCAATGTGTATAATCTGACCCAATTTGTATAATCTGATTGATTTTGACTTTGTAAAGTGCCTTGAGATGATATATTTCATGAATTGGCGCTATATAAATAACATTTAATTGAATCATCTCTTTAGACCAAGTAAACTATCACATTTTATGAGACAGTTATCTCATTTTAAAGATATAATCATCTAACGTTATTACTCTTAGCAAGTTAAAGCTCCATAAAAATTTTAGACCAGCTTTTAGTTCCACTCTTTTATTATGCACATCTAGGCTACCTATAAATATAAAGTATGGCATGCCAAAAAACATTTTCAAGAAACGGCAATTTTAGTAATTGCCTTGCAATTTTATATCTAAGCATTAAAAATGATAATATTTCACCAATTTTCACAGCAAGATGGAAATAACAACTATCCAACATTTTAAGATTTTGTAAAAACTTTTTTCCTCTTTTACCTACCTTTTGAAATTAATACTTGTTTCTACTTCTCCAAAATTATACTTCAAGAAAACGATTGTGCTGTCCTGGGGCCATATGCAGCTAGACAGCTAGGACAAAAGTTCCCCACACAAAGCTTCCTTTTCTTGCGTTGTCTGAATAACCTTTATCCACAAATCTGGCTTTAAACATTCTTTTTGTAAAAAGACGAATATTTTCCAAGGCAGAAGCGTGTAGAACAAATTCAACTTCAACATTAGCAGTTTCCCTAGCTTCATCGCTGAAAAGCAGCTTTTACCAGAGCAAAATACGTCAAAGATCTTTTATTTAAGGTGAGAGCACTCACTATCTCACGTAATTCACATAGAGATCTAACAAAGTTGTGATGTCTCACTCTGATTAAATATGAACCCAAAACGTTTCTAACTGTTTTTACCATGGATTTCCTCTGAGTAATAATTAATTTATATCTTATTTATGTAATGTATTCACGACATGAATTCCTTGCTGTCTTAACAAAAGGCAGAACAACTATAACGTTACTTTCTATAATTATTACAGGTCCTGCTGAGATGTCAAATTCTGGAGAGTGCTTAGACACCCTGACACACAAATATGGATTAACTTAATTTCATGTGCACTCGTGAACTTGTTTTAGTTGATTTAGTTTTCTTGATGTACTGTAAAGCGTGATGAGGTCTGTTGTGGTATTGTGTGCACTGGATTGAGGGGACAGTTGGTGTTGTCTGTCAAACCCAATCTTCTTAAGCTGCAAATTCAGTAAAGTTACAAGTTTTCTTGCAACCTCTCATATGGAACTAGTCTAAAAAATAAATAAACTGATAATTAGAAGATCAGTTTGTACATCCACACCAACTCTAGAACCAAAGCCGTATTCAGCTGGAACTTATCCTGACAAAATGTCCCAATTCAGCCAAATAAACTCCAAAAGCTTAGAGGAGATCATTCAGCAGCTAAGTTCCTCCTCATGCTGTCTTGATGCTCTACCTACAGTTTTCCTTAAGAAAGTTTTGCCTGTCATAGCGTCTGATTTGACTCAGATAATAAACACGTCCCTTCTGTCAGGTGTTTTCCCCCCAGTCCCTGAAAACAGCAATTATCAAACCACTGTTTAAAAAAGATATTTAGACAAACTACTACTCCAGAACTACAGGCCCATCTCAAACCTCCCCTTTATCAGTAAGATTATTGAAAAAGCTGTGTTTCAACAATTAAACACCTTCTTAACAACGACCAGCCGCTTTGACGTTTTCCAGTCTGGCTTCCGTGCTCACCACAGTACAGAGACCGCCCTTATCAAGGTGTTTAATGACATCCATATAAATACAGACTGTGGAAGAACCACCGTGCTGGTTCTATTGGACCTCAGAACCACCGTGCTGGTTCTGTTGGACATCAGTGCAGCATTTGATACTGTTGATCACTGCATTCTGTTAGAGCGCCTGGAGAACTGGGTCGGCCTCTGTGGTACATCTCTCCACTGGTTTAAATCCTACTTAAAGGACAGGGACTTTTTTGTATCAGTAGGTAACTTTACATCGAAGATTACAAAAACCACATGTGGGGTTCCCCAAGGGTCCATCCTGGGTCCCCTCCCATTCAATATCTACATGCTCCTCTAGCTCAGATCATAAGAAATAACAACATCAGCTACCATAACTATGCAGACGACACACAGCTCTACATCACCATGTCACCAGGTGACTATGAACCAGTTCAAGCACTGAGTAAATGCCTAGAAGAAATCAATACGTGGATGTGCCAAAATTTTCTTCAGTTGAATAAAAACAAAACAGAAGTAATAATTTTTGGACCAATAGAGGAGAGATCAAAGGTTAGCACACAGCTTCAGTCGCTTCAGCTAGGAACCACTGATGAGGCCCGAAATCTGGGAGTAGTAATGGTCTCAGACCTGAACCTCCAAAAGCATCTAAAGACAGTTACAAGGTCAGCTTTCTATCACCTGAAAAACATTTCCAGGATTAAAGGTCTCAGCAGGATCTGGAAAAACTAATCCATGCATTTATAATTAGTAGAATTGATTACTGCAACGGTGTTTTACAGGTCTGCCTAAAAAGTGGATCAGACAGCTGCAGCTGATCCAGAACGCTGTTGACCACGTCCTCACTAAGACTTAGAAAGTAGAGCACATCACCCCAGTTCTAAAGTCCTTCCATGGCTCCCTGTATATCAGAGAATAGACTTTAAAAACTTCTGTTCGTCTATAAATCCCTGAATGGCCTAGCACCTAAATACATCAGACTTGTTATCTGTGTATCAACCATCCAGACCATTAAGGGTCTTCTGGCTCTAGCCTACTCTGCATACCTAGAACCAGAACGAAACAAGGAGAAGCAGCATTTAGTTCCTATGCTCCACTGATCTGGAACAAACTTCCAGAAAATTGTAAAGGTGCGGAAAGCCTGAGTTCCTTTAAATCAAGATTAAAAACACATTTGTTTAGGATTGCCTTCAACTGTTCTAGTTAACTGAATCACCACTTTTTTGTTCTTTTTTCTATCTACATTTTATTCCTACTTGCTTTTTATTCTGTTTATTTTGCTATATTTAATCATGTAAAGCACTTTGCATTGTCTTTGTACTGAATTGTGCTATATAATAAATTTGCCTTGCCTTGCCTTACTGAACAAGACAACTTGGTTTGTGGTTATTTGTGGTCTCTTGCTGCCACCTGGTGGACAGATTTGAGCATATAATGCTGTCAAAAGATTAAAAATATATGGTTTGATGATGACTTCCCCACGCCACCACGCCGCCCTGCTCCATGGAATCCACTTGGGGCTGGAATCCACAACACACCAATATGTCTTCTGTCTCTTGACACAGTTTCATGTTGATTAGCTCAGAGGGGTAACATAGCGACCGCTTACAACAAAACATGACACTTCCTGTTGTCAGGGGGCGTGGCCTAAGCAATGTCATCATTTGACATTGGAATATTGTAGGAGACCGATGATGATCAA